>NC_069721.1:15753595-16053595 GCF_027358585.1 Pangasianodon hypophthalmus
TAATACACACTGTGGTAGCTGTAATCCCTAAACTAACGCACATCAGATGGAGGGAGATTATAGGGTCAGTCAGGTGGAAGGGGAGGATGCAGGAAGATGATAGACATCAAGCTTTGAGGCTGTTTTATACTACATAGACTGAGGGACAAAGAGAGAGAGAGAGAGAGAGAGAGATGGGAAATCCCCTGGAGAGTATAAGAAGTTGGAGTAATGTGATTTAGGAGTGTGGGGAATAGGAAGGAGGTAGGGAGAGCAGCTGAGTACTACAGAGACAGTGGTCCTGCTGAGACTGTGTGTGTGTGTGTGTGTGTGTGTGTGTGTGTGTGTATTTTGTGTGTGTGTGAAGACTGTAGGGAATCCAACTCATACCTCATTAGACTCACAGGTGTAGATCATTAAATATGAACTAACACGCTTGCATGAGTGAATATCTGCAAGCCTGCACACACACACACACACACACACACACACACACACACGCACACAAAACAGCTTCAGTTTATGGGAGCTTAAATGAATGAGTGCATGTGGAGGAGTGGAAGAATAACAAAGCCTCTATAAATAGACACGTTGAGTCATGCTGTGGGATCTATATAAATCCATGCCAACTATTCTATCTAAATATCTTTATCCTCAGAGAACAGTAATCGTAATTCTGCAGGACACACAGTCAATAGCTATTGCCCCAGAGTACTCGCCTTCCCACACAGATAGCAAAGCGCAGTGTACTCCACCCCCTTGCAAGTAGGTTAGAGAAAGGACACTTCTGTATGATGGTTTCTAATTCAAGAAGGTCAGACTCTTGTGATTTTTCTATGTAATATGATTTGGCTCGAATCATTTCAGGAAAGACTTGATAACCCGTGCTAGAGAATCAAGTTAGAAAATGTCAAGGACTTCCCTCAGAGCTCAAGTGGTTCATTATAGTCCTAGACCATGAGCGCTGAGTGTAACATTTCCCAGTATGAGGTGGTGTCAGTGATTTTTAAGTTCAGTCAGAAATCTCCAGCCTCTGTGATGTCCCAGGTCCTGTAAACAGGTTCTACTAACCTGAAGCCAGGCTCTGCTTACCTTTCCTTGCGTTTCATGAGACGTCACACTGTATATGCCATTTTCAGAACTGAATAGGAGACTGACTGCATCAGTGGTATTGAGTCTATGCTTCATTATGAAGATTCATTACATTTATATTGATAATCGACTGCCCTAATACACCGACTGCATACAGTGCATCTCCAGCAAGCAGCCAGCCAGCTAATGTTATGGGACAACTGGGAAGTTTATCTAAGCGGAAAGTATTATTCACATTTGCAAAAGAGAGTTAGTGAGCTGATATCGACCCACATGTCCTATAATGATTAAGAGTTTCTTCTCATACTGATGAAATACCCAGGGCTCCGTGGCTTATATATATATCCGGAAATGTCAA
The DNA here is from genome assembly GCF_027358585.1 of Pangasianodon hypophthalmus. Taxonomy (NCBI): domain Eukaryota; kingdom Metazoa; phylum Chordata; class Actinopteri; order Siluriformes; family Pangasiidae; genus Pangasianodon; species Pangasianodon hypophthalmus. The sequence continues at coordinate 15,755,025 of NC_069721.1, forward strand.
TTTAAGCGAGGTCAGGAGTTTGGGGGAAAGTACACAAGGATCACAGCCTCTTTTACTGGCTTTGTCAAAGTACCATTTATTCTAAATACCATTTATGGTTGCCGCAACTGAAAAATCATGAAATCAAAATGCAAGGATTAAACGTTTCTTCTTGTCAAAATAAAACGCTCCCCATCTTGCACTTGCACTATCGGTTAGATGTATCAGTTAGATTGATGTGCCCAGGTTTTTAGACATGGTGTGGCAAAGGGTATCATGATCTGATCATATATACCACAAAGTTGCATTTGCAGAATATAATAAATAAAGCAATAAATAATTATAGGACATTTATTTGAGGGAAGACTAGGGGTGGCAATGTTTATTTTATGGCTTATTAGCATTGGAAGCAAATGTTCATGTGTTTTGGGGAAGCTTTTTGAAGCAAGCGGGTGTAGTAGTTTACATTTTGAGCTTCAAAAGAGCTTCAGCAAACCATCACCAAAATCTCTGACTAACTGACATTATTACCACAATGTAACATAAAAAAAGCCCCATCTTCATTCATTATAGGAAACCTCAAAGAAAAGTGTTTGCCACCAGCTGCCGCCTCCAATTTAGTATGAGAAATGAGACTAATGTCTACTTTCAATTACAACTGATTCCAAAGAATAAAGAGAGGTTTTATTTAAATTAATGAGAAGAATGATTCCGACAGTGCAGCAGAACATCCAGTTCCACTCATGATCCTCAGTCTGCTTTTTTCACTAAGATGCTTCTCATTGATTCAAGTATTGATCAGCAGAACGTGGTCGTTCACCAAATTACTTCAGATCGATTTTTCCTTCCTCGTCTCTCATAGCAACACCACCGTCCAAAATGAGGGTAAAGCCAGTCTGTCAGAGGTCCTATGACAATTTAGATCTATATATAAACATAAATACATGGTGAAGCAGATCAGTAATATCTCTGAAATGCATGTAGATAGGCCAAAGGAGATTGGAACAGAACGTCAGGTGAGAAGACAAGACGAGACAAGACAAGACAAGACGAGACAAGACAAGACAAGACAAGACAAGAGTGTGGAGAGGCCAGCAGTAAGTTGGAGTAAGAGAGAAAACAGACACATGGAGTGGTACCTAAAGGAAGAGCAGCTTTTCTGTTCTCAATCCCTTTAATCTCACAAAGAGCTTCTTTGTTGCTTTGTATATCTACTTGCTTAAAAACCAGTGGAGACAGAGCATCTACCCCCAACCCTCCATCTCTTACTTTTCCCCATCTTCCATCCCTCCCTCCACCGTCTCCCTTGTCCATTCGCTAAATGAGAGCTAGGCAGGTGCATGGCAAACAGAAGCTCTGTGTGTAAGCCCTCTCGATGATCAAGCCTCTCTTCTCTCTCTCTCTGTCTCTGAACAGGTGCATGCAAATCCCCTATCTGGATGCCAAATAACGCTGCCAAATGTCGCAAACACTCCAATTTCATATTTTTTCGCATCCTGCTCTAGGCTTGTGAAATGCATAGGGCTAACCTTTGCTGTGCGACTCTGTTGCTCGCACATGTCGAAACAGAAGCACTCTTATTGACAGCTTCATTGTAAGGCCATTATTTAATGACCTTTGACCCTCAGCCTATGTAATCTGCCTAGATTGTAGTTTGATGGCTTATGACCCATTCACATTAGGAAAAAGAAATCTTTCAGACATACAGAGTGAAAGTAAAGAGTATCCTCTGTTTTGAAACCCGCTTAACATTCAGCCTTCATCATTATCATCACTGCATGCTACTCACTCCCTCTCAGAGGAATAACGGCATCCGGAGAAAAGTGCTCGGTCTTTTCACAATATAAACCAACAGAGTAAAGCAGCATTACTTAAATCCAGTCTGACACAAACTGAGCATTCATTCATCTCATTTGATTTATTATTTTTCTCATTGTGAATGCATCTAGAAACATACTACTCTCTTTCGTGGCCTTCTAGAACTTGAAGTAAACACTGGAACAAAGTGATTTTTGGTTATACAATGATGCCAACATATACGGTTTAGCCATAGCATTTATGATTCTTGATCCCTTGCTACGATGATATGTGAGACACCTGAAAAAAACGTTTCTGATTTTTCAGATAGCGATTAAACCCAACATGAATAAACACCACCCAGGGGAAAAGTCAGGAGGAACCTTCACAATATTGCATTTTGTGTATTTTGAGTTCCAATTTGAGCAGACATCTAAAGTGATTTGTTGGATATTTTCCTGTCATGTCAGTAATAAAACTGTGAAAACCATTTTTTAGGTCTATCTCTGTATGCTAATTTTTTTTTCAAAAGAAAAATTATCCTCACGTGCAACATGGACCAGACTGCAGAGCAGACATGCACTTATTTAATTTTCTAACAGCTGTATAAAGTAAGCTTTATACACTCTGCCGGTTGCTCATAAATCCAAACCTTTCCAGAAATTGTGTTTAAATAATATAAGATAAAAATATGTTTTATCATTTCGAGCATCGAGCTGCCCTGTCCACCAAAATACTCCAGGGTTTTAATGGTCGAATTGATTTTTTTTTCACTCTGCCTGCTAGGATTGCTAGGATTTTCTTGTTAGAAATGCTGGCAGCTCTGTTTATACATGCTGCACAGTTTCTCTTTACCCATCAGTCCCCACGTCTGTCCAGCTTTTCAGTGTAGGGCTTGCATCAAACATTAATCTGCTCCACTGGATGGTTAATGAAAAAGACTTGTCTCAGCCAGTGGTTTAACACAAAGTAAGAATGGGTAACCAGGAGATCTATAAATATTTCTGATTTTGTTGGACTAGTGACAGGATTGGCAAATGCAGCGTTTGTAAATGGATCATTGTAGCTGTTAGTTGATGCAACATGGGCCACGAAATATGACATACACACTGCTGAAGACATTTTCTCAGGGATGAGAGTGGATCATTCTTCACACTGTTTCTGGTCTGAAGAGCTAGAATATCTAAGTTCTTCATATTTATGAAAGAGTGTGAAACAGTCTTGAAAATGCAAAAGTAGATATATATCAAAACATTAAATGAAGCATTGGAGATTTATTGTCCTATTGCTTTTTTTTTTTTTTTTTTTTTTACAAGATCCACATTTTAACCGCTTCCTAATGTTAATAATTAAAATGCAAAGCCAAAGCTGATCATAGTGGTTACATGTAAGGAATAAAACACTTCAGAGTGTTGGAGTGATATTGTAGGAAAGTAATCAATGGCATTGTGGTTACCTCTTATACCACAACAACTTGCCAACAATTATTATTTTTTTATTACTTAAAAAGACACATGGTACTTTATCCATTTATAGTTACATTTAATGTTGTGGAAAGTTTGTGAAACAAGGTAAATCCAGTTATCACAAACAGTATAACAGCTATAAATATTTGTTCCCTCTCCAGCCCCTTTTTTTCTCAAAGATGAAAAAAACTCCCTCGTTTTAGACAAACCAGAATGCACAAAGTCCTCTGCTGTGACGACTCACTCATGTCAGAAAACCTAAAGGGAGAGTTTTACTTCTGGTACAAAGCTCTGACTCCTTCAGTAACTGTTAAATAAACATTTCCATACAGAAAGCTGCACCATGTCAATAATTATATGTTTCTCTTTGTTAAAAAAACAGCATGTTTTTTTAAATCCATTTATTCTAAGAACTGTGAATGAGCTGTTACTACATGACAAGCGCATTAATATGAACCTGTGATTTGCCTTGCAGCTGGCACTATTGTCTGATCATGCTGTTCATGAATCAACACTTTACCAGATCTATGGTATAAGGATAGTGTAAAGAATATATTTACATTTCATTAATGTTATTGAGATAAATAATATTGAGAAAATTGTCTTAGTAGTTTCTGAACCATTCACATTTTCAGGAACAGAATGGCTCATCAGCAGCAAAACAGCTCAGCTTCTAATCGAGCAGCCAGTACTGCCAGGGCTTCTGACCTGGACTGAATAAACTGGATAGATCCAAAACAAGGCATTTATTCCACGCTTTCCTGCTTCTGTTTGATTCTGTATCTGACCGCTCCAAGTCATTTCTTTGTTTGCAGATTCAGAGGGCTTTTGATGGCTTGTTGACTTGTTGTTCGAAGTTTCCGGGTTTATTGACAAGGACATTTTCAAACAACCATGTTTATGTTCCTCATTTCTGCTAGAGATGAGTGACATGATGAGCTTTCTATACGTAGCAGTGCGCTTTCATAATGTCATATGGGCTATGTGTAAGCATTGTAGCAGATTAGTATCTGACGTGAACAAAACAAGCAACAACACCATTAATACGGTATTTTTTCATGTGCAGTGAGATTGTGATAAGGTAGTTATGGGGAATTCTGGCATCTGTCTTTTTTTGTTTTCTGACCAAAAGAAGGAGCAACTCCTTCACATCCTTGTCCTCTCCATCTCTCTCTCGGGACTAGCTGAAAGGTCATGTAATTCTTCTCCCTCCTCAATTGACAGTGAAGTGTAAGTCTTATGAAAATCTCTCCCTCTCTCACACGCTACTGAATGGTGGTCCTGAAGGCTAAAAATATGGAACATTGAGGCACTGATTATTGAAATCCCAAATAAAGATTACTACTTTGCCTGTGCAAGCTGTTAAATTGAACATGTGGGCATCTTGCCGCTGATTAACAAAGATTAAATGTGCAAAAAAGCATTTTAATCAGCAAGTAGGTGTCGATTAAATGCAGTCCATTAAATGCAGAGATAGATCAGGTTTTTTTTTGAGGAACTCATTAATATTGATATCACAGCACCAGTCTTCAGGATGGAGGGCTTTTTTGCTTCTCTGTAACATGACAAGATAGGTATTTATTTACTTATTTATTTTTAAATGATTTTCAAGAGAGGCTGGTGAGGGAATGACTGTTTATAGCTGCTATAATGTAAGTGAGAACAGGAACTTGTTCCATGAACATTCCATGAACAGCACATCCAGAAGTGTTTTATTTCTCATATCCATGGCAATTTGCCAACACTAACCATTTTTATTTATTAAAAAATTATTAGTGTTGGCAAATTGCCGTGGATAAGAGGAATAAAAGACATCTCAACACTGTGTTGTTTATTCTTTTCCTAGTACAGCATGCTCTATCTTTTTTTATTCCTTAATTAGTAAACGGTATAATTTGGTCTTAAAATGGGGAAAACAAATTATTTCATTCTTATTATTTCATACCAACTGCTGCCCTCATTCACTATCCTGTATTTTCCTCTTTTCAGTATAAATGCCCCAAATCATATATTCGTTCAAAGACATAATCTTCCTTTCTTTGGTTTATATCAACTACTTTTTTTTTTTTTTGTCGAAGCTCTGCTTCATCTCTAAAGCAACAAAATATTTCCTGAGACTACCTTTTCTTCACTGTGGTATGTAGGAACTTCAAGGATTATTTTTATTTTCTTTCAGTTTTTCTGCATTAAACCTGCATTTTGACCATGTTGTTTTGAGTGTTTTGAACCAACAGAGACAACCCAATCCTCTACAAATGGTGTCATGGATGGCTTTGGACAAAACGTTAGCCAGTCCACTTGCCAGCTGGAACTGGAACCTAACCTCTAACCTTAACCGTAACCCAAATCCTAGCCCTAACATCAATCCCTAACCCTAAAGCTAATCCCTAACCCTACCCCCTAACCTTAACCCTAACACTATCAGCTTAAATTTGAAGTTGATTAGACTGGCCTAAGGCAGGTTTAGCTGGTTACCATCTTAGTCGAGCTGGTCAGTGCTGTTCAGAGACCGGATTGACTCGAGGGCTCGAGAGGGAGAGAGCTGCACAACAGGTTTGGCCAAGCTGATGAGCCAAGGTAGAACTGGTAAACACACACACACACCACTTCAGGCTTCTCCTCTTTAATCCCTGCTTGCTGTTTGCTCCTCATGTTTCCCCCCTCCAGATCAAACAGCATGCTGAGAGCTCGGGCCTGGAGTGACAGCGTGACTCAGTGTGACTCAGTGTGTCTACACTAATACAATCGAAACCACAGCATCTCTCTGTGACACACAGGTGACGAGTCCTACAAAACATACAATTTCAGCTAATGAGCTGGCCGAAGATCACCCAGTCACAAGAATGCTCCACATGCACTGTGCAGTATGAGTGCAAAAGCAATTGCCTCAGTTGTTTCCTATTGTTTTGTCATCTGTTTAATGAATTACTTTATACCACAGTGTGTTAAATTCTTGAATCACAGGTTAGTATTACACTAGTTCCACTGTGTTATCGGTTCTATAGTAACAGCTCATTCACAGGGACTTTCATGGTGGACAAGCAGTCATATCAACTACTACAGTGTAGTTAAAGTAATTTAATGTTGCTTCCAATTCCTTCTCATGCATACTCAAAGTCTTCAATAGTCTTCTACTCCAAACCTTTTCTACAGAACTGATCTATTATTATGTCTTGCAGTAGCTCCTTAACTGAATGACTGACAGTTGGCCAACAGACTTTCAACTACCTTTAAATCCACCTTGTTAAGTCTGTCATCAGTATCAGTTTGGCACCTGCCTCCATTAAAAGAAAAAGAAACGAAAACGTGACTTACAGTAGCAACAGTAACCAAGTGTGTGTGGTGCTAGAGTCCACTGGTTACTAGAGAAAAACAAGAAACAAATATATACTCTGGTGCATGAGACAGGACACAAAGCTCAGCTCATTAGTTAAATAATGAAACAGATAAACTTTAATGGGTTTTCTACTCATCAAGTACTCCAGTGCTGACATTTTGCTGAGACAGGCCTCACACCACTGATGATTTTCTCTGCTTTAGGCAGACATTTGGAAGTAGTGACCTTCAAACCCTCCAGGAGAACTGTTCATCAACTGAGGAAATAGCCAGCCTGCGTGTGTCCTGTTTTTATATCTTTGTGGGGACCAAATGTCTCCACAAAGATAGGAATATCTGACAGTTTCTACCTTGTTTTGACAAACCAAATGTCCCCATGTTTTTTTTTCTTTACAAAAAAGCAGCTTTTATTTATTTAAAAAGCATCATTATCTTACTATCCTTGTGATGAAAAAAAAAACATCTGGTTTGTCCCCACAAAGTTTTTTTTTTTTTTTTTTTTTTTTTACAAAGAAGCAGCTTTTATTTATTAAAAAAAATCTGAATAGTCATAGGGTTTCATTTGGGTTACTCAGGTGAAGATAAGGATTTAGGTAAAGCATAGCATTAACTAGCGGAATTAAAAGGATAGTAAGATAACTGTGTGTGTGTGTGATGTGGTCACTCATTCTTATAAAGAAATACAGACCACAAACCCAGACAACACAAGGAGTGGAACTCCTCTGGCCATGAAAGTGAGTCATATATCACTCTCTCTCACTCTCTCTCTTTCTTTCTCTCACACACACACAAATTCACCAGGGATCATGATCTTGGCATAATGAATAAGAACTAATGTCAGATCTTACATAAGCACAACATAAGTCAACTGAATATATGGTGGCAAACATGAGTTTAGACACAATCATATACGTTTAAGATAAAGATATATACTCCAGTTTCTTTTTAAGCAGTTGCTCAAAATAATTAAAGAGCATGTGTTATGTCTATTCAAATAAACAGTTTCAGATTTAAAATGAACCAGCATGACAAATCTGAGCGCATGAATATATAAAAGGTAAAGTGCTCAAAGAAGTGCTTCTATGACTCATGAACCTTTAAAAGAACCTACTAGTTTTTTATTTGTCCCAAATTTCCACATAAGCTGACATTCTGTTGTAGGTCTTTACTCCAACACATTGGATTTAAAACGAAACAAAATGATTAAGGGCTTAAAAGTACAGAATACCTTAGCTTTAGTTGAGCTATAGAGGCCTTTGAGCCCTCTTTATATCACCCTTAATTCCTGTAAGCTGTATTTAGTTGCAAATCCTTTGCAGCTGATGATAGCAAGTCCTACCCATTCATATGAGCTGAGAAGATGCCATTTTTAAAATTTCGAATGGGACACAACAGACAAGAACCAAAGCAGGCTGGGAGCTGAAGTGGAAAGGAAACAGACTTAGAGACAAGAGGAGGAAGATTAACTATTAAATTTAGCCAAGAGGAAGGTGATTTTAAGTTGCGGTGACTGTTCCATTCTGCATTCCAGGCAGTTTACATTTCAACTCAATAAAAACTGAGAAAGTAATTAGACTGGTCCTTTGGAGACAGCTTTTTACCAGCAGTGTTATTTTGAAATATGTATTTGTTTACTTTTTAATTTATTAATTCAGTGTGGCGGTGGTACAGTTGCACAACAGGTAGTGCTGCTGGTCCAGGGCTCTAGCTTGAGCTCCAGGTCTTGTCTCACAAAGCCGAATATTGATTAGCTAGCTATCCCTGAGCTTAGTTAGACCTTATTGAGAACTTTCTGTTTTCACAATGGTGGTTCAATTTTTACTGGGTTACATCACCATGGTAACATGCTGCACAGCTAACATGCTCAGGAACAAGTTCAGGACTGTAAACAGGCCTTGGACCAAGCAGCTGTTAGGAAAATGACATTTATTCCCTGCCATAAGCTACAGTTGCTATGGAAATAACTACCACTCCTTCTAAGTTTGTTTTTAGGAGCATAAATTGTGAAAAGCAAATTGCCAGCGTTCCTTGGCTTTCCGCAAGTTATTTTATAGCAAATATATAAAGAATACCTAACGTATCACCACCACCAGCACCTCCTCGCTCTCATAGCATACATGTAAAATTAAGACAAAATATATTTAGTCATATACTGATCAGCCACAACATTACAACCACCTGCCTAATATTGTGTAGGTATTGTGTGTGCACTCTGACCGGTCTGCAGCTACGCAGCCCCATACGCACCAAGCTCTTCTGTGGGATCGGACCAGAAGGGACCACTTTCAGTAGATACTAACCACTGCAGGTACTACCACCCCACAATACCTGCCATTTTGGAGATGCTCTGACCCGGTCATCTAGCCATCATGATTTGACCCGTCAAAGTCGCTCAGATCAACTCTCACAGCAACTTCGAGAGCTGACTGTTCACTTACTGCCTAATATACCTTACCCCTTGACAGATACCATTGTAACAAGATAATCAGTGTTATTCCCATCACCATGGTTCTAATGTTATGGCTGATCCACACATCAGTTTAGTAATTTCAGAATTCTGTCGCTTTCATGTATTCAATGCAACTATCATTCCTTTATGGGCAAGTACACAGGGATTAACCATAGCCTGATGGATCAACAGCAAAAGTTGTTAATAAGCATCAAAACACATTAAGTGATATTGGACACCTGATCAGAAACCCAGGTTACACTCGCTTCAAAAGACAAGGTCCAGCTTACAGTCGGCATGGAGTTTCCCGTGTTCTCGCTGCATCTGTGTAGACTTTCATCAAATACTTTAGTTTCCTCCAAAAACATTCCATTCTGTGGAGGTTTACCATGAACTGCCCATGCGTGAAATCCTGCCATGGATTGATCACTGTGCATTCCCATTTTTCCTGGGACAGGCTCAGTGTCCACCACATCCCAGACCAGGATAAAGCAGTTACTGAAGATAAATAAATACATGAATTCAGTGGGCGTGGAAAATTGGGATTAAACAAACTATGCTACGAGATTAAAAATGTAAATATTCATTCACCCATTGTTTGAACAAAAGCACACAAAGATCTTTTATCACATATAATAACCTGGGCTTTATTATCAGATTTCTGTGTGAATGGTCTCATCTTTTCCCCTCTTGATTTTCAATATGATTTTTTTTTTTTCAATAGTTTAATTCTGTCAGCCACCAGGTTGGACTAGATGGTGGTTCAGTTCAGCCAGTGGATTGAGTATTGGAGATCTGGGCTCTGGACAACACAGGACCACAGAACTGCAGCCTTGCCCAAGAGCCATCCTCTTCATGGAAGAGATGAAGAAGCATATTCCCAAAGGAAGGCACACCTTTTTAACTTGTGGTTTTAGGAAATGAAATAGTCTGGAGTCTGTTGGAGATTGGAGCTGGATGACTCCTCCTGCTCCTGTATCTCACGTGCCGTTTAGCTGAAATAATGACACGGGCACAGTAAGAATGGACAGTCATCGGCATTCGCTCATCAGTGAAGGGTACTGACAAGGACAAAGTCTTCCACCATGCGAAGCACAAAGTCGCTTCACCACAAGAACAGAAACAAAAATACACACACACACAAAAAAAAAAAGATACAAAAATAATTGTCTCTTATACAAAGAAACTATTAAGGGAGGGGGAAGATATATTTCAGAGTATGAAAAAAGAACTGAAATTATACAAAAGCAGCAATAATCGTTACTTACATCAACAAAAAACAAAAGAACAAAACAGTGCTTAGTTGAGGTGGAAGCCACAGATGCTTCCGAGTGAAGACTTCATGACCTGTCTATCACTTGTTTTGGGATTATTAATTAAATGGAAGATTCCTACACACCACCCCACCCACCATTCCCAAACCCTCTGAGTGACATACTCCAAAGCCCATTCTAAACAAAACCAACAGGAAACTGAACACAAATAAAGGGGGATATTTAAAAAGACAACAGGATACATAAAAAAAAAAAAAAAAAAAAGTTGCACTCATATGATTTGCAAAGACCCATCAGAAATAGAGAATGAAGAACCTGATGCTGTTCACAAGGTTTTAAAAGAAGAACCAAAAAAAAAAAAAAAGAAAAAATACAACCGACACACAACTGTAGCTACCCAAACACCTACAACAAGGGAACAAATGATGGTACAGTGTTCATGGAAAAAGAAAAGTGTAAACACAGCACAATAAATAGGTAAAACAGCAGGTTTCCTCACCATGCACAATGCAATGACTCAGTACTCTCGCCCGCAACACGGCTCACGCTCACTCTCAGCATTATTTTTTTCTCCCCTTCTGCTTTTTTTTCAATTTTTTTTTTAATTTCTGTATTTCCCAAGTGCAAAACATCACAAATGAACAAATCTGGATTCAAGTAACATATATACAAGATTTTGGTGGGGTGGAGGAGGGATTTTTTTTTTAATACAAATATGCAGTTACTGTACATTGAATATTTGCCATATTCATAATTTACATATGAATTTTCTCTAACAATAATGAATATATATTAAAAAGGGGAAAAAAGATGAGATTTGCTGTCAAGGCCTGACAGTTGCTGTGGAAACCAGCTGTCTCTTTGCATTCCCAAAAGTGATTGGTGCACAGCACCAAAAGAATGTAGTGGGCAGGGAAAAGATCGCCCAGGCAACGGTTACTACGTCACCTCCATAGCAACTGTGTTTTCCGCTATACTGTTGATGGACTGCTTTTCTTGCTCATGATTCTCCCTGAGAAAAAGGACAAACATACAATCAGTATTTCTAATGTTGTTTTCTTACCCTGACAATTTACATGCTACGATGAAATTTAAAATGATCTATAGTTAATGAGTGAAACGTGGTGCGTATGCGCGCTCACCCAGTGGTGACTTTGGGAAGTTGACAATTGCTAGCAGCGGCTGCGAGTTTTAAGGCAGCAGGTGGCATGCCACCGAGACTTCTGGGCAGATGGCGAGAGTTGAGGCTGGCGATCTGGGGCGTGGCAACACTCAGACGCAGATTGTTGCCAATCAGAAGCTGAGGGGTGGAGTTTGCAGTACTGTTCCCATGATTGCTGAGCGGATTGTGTGTATTGTGGATGGAAGTGGTGGTGGAGTTCGTACTGTTAGAAGCAGGTAAGCTAGCAGGGGCAGAGGTCAAAGTCACTGGTGACGGGCTTGTGAGCATTGAAGGAGATGTAGCAGAGTGTTGTAAGCCCTTGTAAACTCCTGGAATAGAATTAACACAGTCGACAAAATAAGACAACAGAATAATTATAAGTAATCAGCAGACACAAAGTGTATGGTTTTGTTTGAACAGACCACTAAAGGCCAGTTCCGGGTAAATCTGTTTTGTCTGAAGGGGTGGGGAAAAAAAATTAGACATGAAAATTTACCCAATCAACCTCTTTTTGTGTACTGTGCTTATCAAACGTTTAACATGAAAACCAGAATTAACGTGGGTCAGGGTAGTAGTGCTAGTAGTGACAGCAGCAAATGTGCTTTTTTTTTTTTTTTAAATGGCATATGCAACCCTAACCATTTTTTGCTACTGTGCCACTTTTTTTTTTTTTTTTGCAACATTGACATAAAATGCGGTGAAAAATAATCTATGTTTGTCCATTCTTCTCACCTGAGGCCTGGAGGATGCCATTGACTCCACTTCCTACAACACCATCCTCTTTGACTTTTAGGGTCAACAGCTGATCAGAGGTGACCAGAGCAGAGGCTGCAAACTGGGCACTGGCTGAATCCAGCGTCTTAGATGCAGAAACTAGAGACTAAAGATAAATGAAAAGAAAGTTATTACATGAAAATTCAATGTCTGCCTTATGTCGGTCTTTTACTCGCACACACCTGTGTGCTGTTGGAGACATCGCTGGCCTGCTGTTGGATCTGTTCCAGCTGTTGTTTCTGCATGAGAGCCAGCTGTTCCTGGTGCTCTTGGAACTGTTCTGCTGTGAACACTGATAAACACAAACACGACAATCATTAGCACAAAGCATAAATATTACCATGAAAGTATGTTATCCAGCATGTCTGTGTTCACCCTCCTATCCCCTTAATTGCTACCAGTCTGCCTGTGCATTAGGCATCTAGTAGACCAGCTGTTTTTTTGTGCATCTAAAATGCAAAAAATGTAAAAGTGGCATATTATGCCAAAGCTGTTCTGTACTAAACTCCTTACCACGGCACAGTTTATTTATAGAAAGCACCACACTGATTCTGTGTTCTTTCATTTTTAAAACAAGCATAAACAGCTGAGATCTAATTAACACAGAGCAACAACTCTCTAACATCTATTAGCTCAACTTTATCATGTGGACCAATACAACTCCATTCACTTTATGAGACTGTGCTCTGTATCTGGTGGAACTTTAACTCTCCCTGCACTTTTCATCTCCTGATAAAAGTGGAAACAGAGCCCTTTAACCTCAACAGCATTAGCATCGGCTCGATCGTTTGCAATCTTATATAAAATGCTTTTATTATACACCCACTTGCTTAATGAGGTTCATGTTCAAAGTGAAATCAAGACTTGAGCTTGTGCTTCTGGGAATAGGGAGAAATCCACACACAATCTGTTTTCCCCTTTCCTTTTCACATTCAAAATCAAACCATTTTCACTTTTATTTTTTCTTATACCAAATAATTCACAATACTGATGGGGATGTAAATACACAACACACATAAAACAAAGTAGTGAGGTTGCAAGTGGGTTTGCTAGTCACAGCCTCCCAAGATACCACAGCATGACCAAGCACCAGACAATTTGCACAAATTAATTTTCAACCCACACACTCTTCTTCCTCTCCAATTATGCCCACACACTGAGTCAAAGGAAAGGGAGATTAACAATGTTACAAATGAGAAAATATACAATTTCTGTACCACCAGTTTAATGCTCTGTTATTAGGCACTGTCCCAAAAGCTCAGAACCAAAACTAAATATCATGACTGTAGATTGCTCAGTTTTATTAGAATATTCTTCTCCAAGAAAAGTATTAAAGGCAACAACTGAAACAGGTGTAGAGCCTGTGAATCTGAGTACATACATACAAACTCACCCATTGAAGAATTTATAGTAGCAGCTCCTCTGTTTGGTGTGTTAATGCCTGATCCTAACGCTGTGGTTAAGGAGCGACTGAAGCCTTTGAGACCACAGTGGGACATGCCACCCCTTGTGTCTGATTGGCTTTTTAGTGTCCGTGGTTTAAAGTGTCTCCAGCGGCAGGTCTTAATGTTTTGTAGGATTTGCCTCAGGTCAGGTGAGGAAGTAGAAGTCTGTGTTGACGAGGTGGGGAAGGAGGTGCTGTTGTAAGAGGAGCTCTCTGAGAGAGGAGGAGAAGCAGAAGCTGCCAAATCCTCCTCTATGTGGGAATCTAGACTGTGGAAAATGCTGTCAAGATCCGAGTGGGCCCGGTCCAGGAGCACTCTGTACATCACAGAGACAGGTATTACACACTGAGACAGAAGCACTTACGAGTTAGTAAAGAGTTCTGGCACTGTCCTGCACCAGAAACATACAGTTCAATGACAAGTTTCCAACTCATTGCAGGAACTGTGACCAGCATTTAAAAATAATGCACGTGACCAGACATGACATTTTAACGTGGCAAAAGTACAGCAACGACAAACATAGAGGAGGTTGAGACCAAAGTTGTGATCATTTTTTCTGCTTTATTATATGAATATGGTGTAACATTTGTCACAGAGCATTTAGCACCAGCTATATTTGATAGAGGACACACACTTCAAGTTTTTCTCCCCTATGAGCAGCATGCCACTGTATGCACGTTCTTGAAAAAGTTCCTAAAAAGGCTCCTGTGGTGGAAACGCGCCACTTGATTCAGAGAGACTTGCCTGCCACCTCGTCCCACTCGACGTCGTGCCAACCCCAGACAACAGCGTGGTGCTGGAAGGCTGGTGAGAGAATATCGGAATCGTGGATCACATGACCCACCCTCAGCCTCACTACACCATGGCCAGCCTCCCCTCTGATCCAAACGAGCCTGAGAAGAGAGACAGCATGAAAGAGACAGAGAGAGATGTATACAGGTTATTTTAAAGCAATATCAGTAAATGGGATGAATTACAGTTCAATTACACTTTTCCTTCTGATATGTGAATACAATCTTGAAAAAAATGAGTAAAGAACTAGCAAAAGTAAAAATAAATACAGATTGGGGGAGAAGGGAGGGACATACAGAGTGGTAAACACAGCCTGCTTTCCTTCTGAAAGCAAAAGGTCCGTCAGGGTCATTCTCTTCCTCAGCCTCTGATGACCCAGAATGCATCTACAAAAAAAAAAAAAAAAAAAAAAAACAGTATAACCAATTTAAAGAGTTAATGTGTGTTCAGAGGAAACTGGTAGCACAAAAGTTCATGAATATATTTTAAGGAAAATGCATGTGGAATCTTCATGCAATTATGCACACACTCAGTGTGTATAAGCTCATACCTGTGAGAAAGGATCTTCATCTGAGCTGGGAAAGTCGTATTGGTTGAGGTCTTTAAGGTTGAATAGGTGGGAGCCAGACTGCTGGGGAGTGGAGAATGGCTGGATCTTGGGCTTTTTCTCATACTTCCTCTTTGTCCGGACCACCTCAGTCTTCTCGGGCTGAAGTAGTGGACCAACAAACAAATAAATAAATGGGGGGGCACGAGAACCTTGTGTAGTTTTGTTTTATAACAAATGATGTCAAGAAATTCTCATTTTGTTAATTCTGAACTATGAAATTATGATTCATGGATCTAGCCGTTTACTTCACAGACACTGCAATAGCCATTACTTAACCCAGGTATAACTGCAGTAGAATCAGATAAACCCTGACCTTAGTCCTATAGTCCTTGAGCTCAACATGGTCCTGGTGGCGGTACTGGCTGCTGCTGGGTAGGGGAATGATGGGAATCTTGTAAATGGGCTTGGCCATGGCCAGTGCCTCCGCCATGACATCAGCACCAAAGTCAGGCATGCTGTTCCTGGAGACACATCACGGACACTTCTGAATTCTACTGCGCTACACATACCAGCATAGGCGTGTCCTGGCTGCCTAGTGAACACTTCTTACTTTCTAGGGAGATTATTTAGCGTGCATAGATGACACACTATCTTTTCAGTATCAGGAACACGTCATCTTAAAACACTCATGAAACCAGGCAAAACAAAGTACAGTGCAAAGCAGTCATAAAACTCTACTGGTTACTACAGTCATCTTGTGTTTAAATATGTCAAGAGAAAATAAAGGCACTAGCCTTATATATTTTGTGTGTTGTGAGAAAAGAAGACAACAGCTCAAGTGGAAAGGTTTTTGGTGACTTTTTGTCGAAGACACAAACATGATGTGCTATGCTAGAAACTCGACCATAAAACTTGTTACTTTTATGTGCGTTTGTGTTGGAGGCAGAGCTTATTAATACAGAGCTTATTAACACTTTATCCTATTACACTTTCACCCACATGGAACAACAGCGAGGTAATTAATAGCTGAAGTTACTGTTAACATGAAGTTACTCAAAATATGAAGTCAGGCTCCGTGTGAGGTATGGAAGAGCCCGTTGGGAACACTGGAGGAAAAAGTCTATTAACCAAATTCCCCCTTCTTTTAAATTCAGCAACTGGATCTAGTTTCCTAAACACATTGTAAAGTTAAGAACACTCTTACTAACAGAGAGAGTGACTGTTCAGTGTGATGCTAACTCTGCCACCACTGATCATTTGCTTGGAAACATGACAAACCAAATAATATTCTTGGTATCTTGGTGTCATACCTCTTCTCCACGATCTCCAGTGTGAGGTGCAGCAGCTCTCGTTTGCTTTTCTCACGTTTCTTGATCATTTCCAGAATGGTGACGGCCCTACTCAAATCTCTCCTCAGTTTCAGCATCTTCTCATATGATGCTTCGTCATTCTTACGGTTCTGTTATAAACAACCAAGAAAAGAAGTTATCCATCAAATGCGTGCTTATGGACTGAGGATCTATGAAAATTCTGTTTTTAAAAGTTTTATACTCGTCATAGTTTTGAAATCCTGAAATGCAGGATTAGGTAAGACATTTAGGAAGATGCAAGATAATCTGGAGTCCTTTCACTTACTTTGCACACACAGTGAAATACAGAACAGAAGTTTATGATACCTATCTATTAACGAGCAACACTTTAGATTAAATAGGAGTGTACGTTTTCACTTAACTAAAAAAATAAGTATTCTCAGGACACTCACCTTTCTGGTCTGCATTTTCTCGGTCCTGCGCCTAAAGGCCACATAGGGGTCACTGGTGCTGGAGCAATCTCTCTTCTCCTGCTTGACTACTGGCGCAAGTGATCCAGTTTTACACGATTTCCTCTTTCTGCTCCAGTACTCAAACACCTCCCTGATCAACTCATCATCCTCCTTAAGCAAGAGCTTCGCTTCCTGCAAAGTCACCAGCTGAAAAGCCAGTGACATGGGATACGTACTTAGAGATTTCACCAAGCAATAACAATTAGCTATTTGTTTTTTCACAAAAAAATAAACAAATAAAAATTATATATATATATATATATATATATATATATATATATATATATATATAAGGAATTGAAAAAAAAAAACTCTTGAGGACATTCTTCACTTGTCTTTCATTTATAAGAACTTTCAACTAAATAGAACATCTGGAGCTGATCTTGACAATAACAATAATCTACAATGAACATTTAATTTCTGGCTTCAAAAAGTGAAGTCTTGGAGCTTATTGTAAGACATTACAAATGATGATACCTGCTGGCCACTGCCTTTCTCTAGCCGGTCAATCATTTGCTCGAACTGCAGCACCCCCACCTCCATTTTTTTCTTCAGCCTGTTCACAAATGCCTCATCCTCAGAGTCCAGGTCATAATCCGGCTGCTCTGCATCCAGACTGAAAGCTGTACAATGATTTAAAAAAAAAAAAAAAAGGAAAAAGAATGAGTTGGAATGCAAGCACGCAGTACAGGGTTCATTCTGTGCTTAACAAGGAATTCAATAGCTTCCGCCTCCAACAGGGCATTTTTCCAATGTTTTCTTTGGAAGTCTTGCTTAAATTATGACAAGGGCAAAAACACACAAACACGAGCATCCGCAACATGTCTCAAGGGACTACACAAACACACTGAACTGAGATAACTATGGGAGCTCCCAGAAGGGGAATAACCACATTCTCCAAATACATTATAATCATTGTAGCTTAATTAACAAGGCATCAGTATGTATACTATATCTGGCAACACAACTAGTTTGTATCAGTGTGATTTTAAAATGACAAAATCAAGTCAGTAATGTAACAGTGTGGGCATTTCGGGAGCTCCAGACAGCTGTAGTTTGAGTTGGAAAGGGTTGAATCTGTTGTAATTTCCTCCCTCACTCTGATTTTTTTTAAATACTCATGCACCCCTTTTTCCTCTTATTTTTTCTAACATTTCCTCTAACATTTCCAGTTATTAATGCATACATGGATTCTAGCCAGAGACACCCTCTTCTACTCACACATGAGCATAAACCAGATAGACAACTAACAGAGGTACATGATGGTTCCCTTGTACAGCATGAACCTAAGGTCCAGAACTCTCGCTTTTACTTGAGATAAACAGTAAACTGTAGACAGACCTGCACTAAAATACTGCAGTTGGTTAGCTCCTTAAACAAAAATGAAATGCAGCAAAGAAATCTATCTGCTGTAAACCACAAGCACAACATATCATGAAAATATTTATTAAAACGGACTCATTTTTCCTGATGGATGTATTTACACATCCGTATGATAAACACGCTCCCCCAGGGAGCACACAGCACTCCATCTAAATGCTTTTCAGGACATGCTGCTGAAGAGCACAGAAAACTCATTATACATAACAGTAGCCCCAAGAATTTTCAGCTAGATAAAACTAAATAAACACACAGAAAAAGATAATAAAAAAAATTCAGTATCAATCTATCCACATTTACATGTCTTTTAAAATGCATGAGATAAATCATGTTTCTGTAAGAAGATAGTACTTCTAACCTCTTCACATTTTCTTCTCCACAATAAATGATGACAACACCAAAGCTTTGCAGTTTTCAGGTGGTTTCAGCTTTTAAAGGAGAGGCGTTTAGATCTTATAAGCTTACTGGTTTTGTTTGAGAAAAACAAAAACTATCAATTTGTGACTGACCTATCTTAAATATTTGAAAGGGTAACACAAAAACAGCAGGCAGGCATTAAGCAGGTTTACTGTATGTAACGATCATGGCCATAGCTTGAAAAACAATATTTTGTAATTATTCAACCACATGACCTTGAATATAGGTTAAGGTGACTGAGTAATAATGATATGGTTTAGATTCTTTTTTGTGAGTTGTTGGAGACTTTTTAAAACTGGACACATTTGGACCAACACTTTCCAAATAAATAAATAAACAAACAAATAAATGGTGGGTGGGTTGGAGTGCTTGCAGAAGAGGAAACCCGGCTAGTGTGAGAATATACCCTAACACAATTTGTGGACAGATGGACAAATGGTGATTACTATACAACAAGCACTCTTCACACAGAGCCTTAGTAATTACTATAACAATGGCATCCCACAAAGAAGATCCTTAAAGTGAGGGCTTAAAGGCAAGAGGCAGATGGCTTCCAAACAACACCCTATGTGCATCTGCAACATGAACAACCCTCACACACACACACACACACACATATAAACTTGCTTCTGCATTCATGAGCAGTCCTGTTACTGCTGGACTCACTAACTGCCCTCCTGCTTAATTAACATTCATATTTAGGCCCAAATGCTTGCCAACTCACGCTGTATGTGAATGAGCTGCTTTGGCATCTTGAAATCGCCGGGGTACAGCGATTCGTAGTAGGAGATGTTGCTCTCTGCTTCGGGCACGGGAATCACCATGTTGTCCCTCTTCTCCCCGTACACCTGCTGTGCTGAGATAGCTCGCTGGAGATGGTGCTCCTACAAAAAAAAACCACACACACGGATTAGGACAAACTGTTTCAGTACACAGGTTAAGCTGACAAAAACATTTACAATTATGATTTTTAAATGGCAAAAACAAATTATGCTCTGCTGGTTTTTCCTTAACGTTCCTCCGTGGATTGAAGGACTATTAGACCATAATCAGAATTATTAATACATACACCAAAGAAGATTCGAACGTTTTTAAGCTCAGGTTGAAGTCAAACAGTGATTTCTCTGTTCACCCCTGTTCTAATGAAAACCATGATTCCATCTATACTCCACAGAAAACGAATATCAATGACATGTTACCAGCGTTCTCAGTCTCAAGAGAGTAAGTGAAAAGAGAAGATTGCCATCTTTAGTGCTTTCAATGCTCAGCAACCATGTAGCATATAACGGCCCAGTGCACCTGATCTTTCTCCATCTGCTCACTTTATAAACTGAAACAGATGATTTGTTGGTGGACAAGGTGATTGGTGGAGGACTCAACGTATGACTGCATAACACTGCAGTGCCTCATTGCACCAACATAAAATGAATATGCAGTCAATGTGTGGGTAAAAGAAGAGCTTATCAAGTACATATTTAAATACAATGCCTAAATGCAAATGCTGTGTTACTTCCAAACTTGAAACACCCAACTGGTATATCTTTCTCTCCTGCCCGCGCACACGCACACACACACACACACACACACACACACACACACACACACACACACACACACACAATCTGACTCATGACTCATCTCTTTGCAGCAAAATTTCCAATACAAAACAATTAGCAGAGACCAGGGTCAGAGCACCTTTGACACACTGATTTAACTGAAGCCAAACTTTCAACGACAACGCAGCTGTCTCTGGTCTCTAAACAGCAGGATGAGCATCTGCATCCCTGTAGTCCAGCAGTTAACATGCAGTTAGAAACTTATCAGCTTGTTAACTTCAACCTGTGGCACAGCTTGAGGAAAAAGAAAAACTCACGTTGGCCGAATCATGCTCTTTACTTCAAGTCACACAAGTTGATGGATTATTTTGCTCTGTCAGAGTTCCCACACACTTTCACCAGGAAAAAACTAATTACTTTTCTATACCTTTAAATGAACAGTCATACTTTTTTGGTTAATAAACCTCATTTGGCACAATACTGAACATAAGATGTTTGCACAATTTAAAGCAAGAGGTACTGGATTTGCTACTTGGGTCCACATCCTGGTCTCCTGTAAACCAGCACTTCTCAAAATAGGGTCCAGGGAACATGACCAGGGGGTCTGTGATTTTTTTTAAACACTGATAATAATGGGTTGTGATTTGCATCACTTTAACAAAATTACTATATTTAATCTTATAATTATCAGCAAGTTTGACTGGCTACTTGAAAGCTATTTAAATCTCAATAAAAACCAAAATCCTCAGAAATAGAAAGCTGCAATAAATAGCCAAAATATTATCGTATCCATTTAAATAACAAGCCAAAGTCTAAGAGTTCTGTCCAGGATTTCCAAGAATGTACCTGCACAGCTACATGCTAACCATGCATTTCATGATAGTGCCACCTACACAGATGTGACAAAGAAAAGACAGCCAATACCGATGTTTCTTCATCAGCCTATTTTAACTCTGCAGCTTTAGGATGACTTGCGGCTCCCTGAAGGAGGACACTAAGAGCTGACTAAAGCAGCCCTGGCTGCCTATTTACTCTGGCTCAGCATTCTGCCTGGGAACCGCGGAAAAGCAGGTCAACTCCAACTGGAACACTTCCATCACCTCTCGCCCAGTCTCCATAATGACATAAAGCATCTCAGCTACTCCAAAATAAACATTTAAGACAATCTTCAACTGCTTGCTCAAGAGAAGAGAAAAATACAGGACTGCAAAATATAACAAAATACCACTCTAATTAATTCATAATTAGACCACTGCTTGCTTGAAGATATATTTGAATCTGATAATTTATCTGCTCACACAGGTTTTATAGATAGATACTTAGTTAACACTGGCAGTAAACCTGGCTTGCTTTAGTTTTTTTTTTTTTTAAATATCTCCTCACCACCAGTGCCGGCATTTAATAATTTCTAATTATACCATAGATCACGTGGTTGCATTATTTCCCAATAATGTCTACACCCATCCAACAGACCTCAAGACATTACTTTTTGTTAAACTTTAACATGATACAATCCACACGCTTTCAATGTCAACAGTACTGATTATATTTGTCTCGTGACTCGGTCCTACAGAGGAAATAACGGAAATGATTCAAACCCAAAATGTAAACAGACGTCTTGCCAAACTTCGTACAGCCTCCACGTGATGGTTTCCCATCACAATAGAAAATACACACATATCTACATACACTCTCTCTCTCTCATGTGTGTGTGTTTGTGTATATATATATATATGTATATCCACACACACACAATTCACTAAATATGGTTTTAAAATGTAAAAAGTAACTCCTTTCACACATGAAGTTAATCCATAATGAGCAAGTTGTAGCCTGAGTGACAATCCTACATACGTTATAACTATCCATAAAAAGACAGTCAGTGCAGGAAACAACTTGTGTGAGGTGATGCATCACATACTGATTTAGAGATGCACACAAACTACATTCTATCCCAAACCCTTCACGGAGTGTCCAAACATATCCTCCAACTCCATATCAGCTTGTTACGTAAAGACATGATACTCCTTACAAATGTACCAATATCAAAACACAGTATAAGCAATACATACATTTCACAGTATAGTGAACGTTGTAACGTAAGCCATATGTTCATAAACTCGTAAAGGGAGCTCTCCCTTCTTTACAAGAGATATCTTGTCACCAACTACTGTACTAAATCTCTCTACGCTATAGTGGAAATCTCATCATGAAGGCTCTGTTCACACCTGGCGTTAACATCTGTCTCAGATGATCCGATAACTACTGGACAGTCAAGACAGTGTTCACACCTGGTTTTCATGCGCCTCGAAACGGTCTTCAATAACTACTAAGTGCATTTCATCAGAAGCAGGGTTGCCAAATCTGACAAAACACAACCTGATGTCAATTCAACCAGACTCAAAATACTAGCAAGTCCCAAACAAAGGAAGTGTTTATATTTACATAACAGAACAAATACATACATGCATAACAGATACATAACAGCAGTACGCATGTACTGTAGTTCTACAACATACCCAAATGACAGGAATTTCAAGTTCTTATCTGCAAACTCATCACTGCAAAAGGAGTAGCAACGTTTACAAGTAACATTATACAGTATTTGTTAATGAAGCACACAGTTTTAAGCTTCACAACAGTGCTAATAAAGCTGCTTAAATAAAGAATAGCAGAGAGAATAAGTAGATCAGTTCACTGGACTGGATGTGTCTGCATATCAAACATCACATTCAACACTCATGCATGATAAAGTAGGCTATTTGTCATAAAATACTGCTTACGTTAGTCGGCGTGAACTAAATATTTAAAAGTAAAGCCCACACGCCCACCTATGAAAAAGTAGCTTTCACTTTATCTTGAACCAGGAGAGGCTACAGGGATTTAAAATAAATAAATAAATAAATAAATAAAACCGATAAAAAATTCGTTCCATGAACGAATACACTCAGTAGATCCTACATTCAGTGGCTGGAAGATTCACCCCCAAATCTTTAAAGGCTGGGGATTGGGAGCACTTTGGCTTTCTGGCAAGTTACAAAGCAGTAATTGGTGGACCAAAAAGTTATGGTGAATCCATCAAATGCGTACAATACATTGACACTAACACAAAAAAACATATGGCTGTATGGCACATGCTTAATTTATGCAGCAGTACCGTGCTAATTCAATCCGAGCTTTAAAAAAAAAAAAAAAAAAAAAAAAAAATCACCAAGGCAAAATAAGAAAAGCTCCTTCAGACACATCCCCTTATGGGTCAGTGCTTGGCTGTGTTTCATTTTACTACATTCTTATGCATGGCTTTTATTTCGCTAAACACGCCTAAAAGTCTGCATGGATCACGCAAGCATTATCATTGTTAATTTTCAAAATTATTGTAATTTTATAATGCTGAATATTTTAAATCAAATGTATTTTCAAAGGCATTTTCTCAAGCAATGCTCAATTTTGCTGTTGAGGCACAACTTCATTGACTTGAACGTGAACACCACCATTTGTCCCCCAGACAGCATTCAATTTTATGGGCTTTCAATTTATTTTTACTTTGGTCACTGAGCAACCAGTCCATGGTGATGCTGAAGTCTATAACTGCTCATGCTAACTAGGTTTCCGATATTTACATCAGATTCTAACACTGCTCACACTACTCGAAGTTCTGATTAAATTTTCTCATGTCAGAACTTTGTTGTGACCTGCAACATCTCTGTGGCTTTGTTGGGTGTTGTTTATCTGCCCACACTGTGTGTACAACACATGTTAAAGCCATAATAAAAAAATAAATAAATTAAAATATTTTTTTAGAAGTGTCTGCGTAAATTGTGCTAAAATTCTTCTTGACAAAGAAACAAGACATTTCACCTTTCTAAGAAATTCATCATTTGTACGCCTGGACCCAGGACTTCTTGTAGGGAATGTATCTCCTGACCATTTTCACACATGCACACTACTACCATCACAAGTTTGTCACAACCCAAAGCAGAAATATTGCACTGAAGAGACTGATGAAGATTCTGCATTTTATTCTACTTGCTTACTTTTTCCCTCCCCATTAACTTGTAATTTTTAATTAAGTTTCCTTTAAAAACCAAATGAAAAAGAAATTCTGCAATGGTACAAATAAAAAAATAGTACATCAATTATAAACAGCCCAGCACAAACCCATTCTTGGTAGTGCGTGCCCTGAAATTTATTTTGCTGTGACTCATTTTTTAACAACTGAGCCATCCCAAATAACTTTGTGTTAAGTCTTAATAGTGCACTCTGGGACAGTCATGAAAACTGCAGCTTTACACTCAGTGGATTAAAACCTTGTGAGCCAGGCACTAATGGATTTCTTTCATGAGCTTCTCATTTCTGATTTCAGTATAAATAAAACAGGCATTATGCAAGGTGTAAAATGGCCAGTAATGCCTGCTTGTACGTTAACAGCCCACTTCCTCAATTCAAGAAAAAGACCAACTATGCGCTGTCACAGGGCCAACCTGATACTGAGCGATACGTGTACAGGATTGCAGGCTACAACAAAAATGCATGAAAGGCTACAAAAATAAATATCTACTGTTATACATTAATAATAATCTTTGATCATGTTGACAGGAGCTTTAAAGTGAACTGAACAACTTTAAATTTGCATTCATGCTGTGTCTCATTCCTGTACGGGTGTATGTTTGGGCTCACTAGCATAAGCCAAAAATGCAAGTGAAACATGAACAAGATGCTGAAATAACAGCAAACAAATACAAGTGTGTTCATCAGTCCAATAACAACCACTCGCGTTGCTCTGATGCACGTGGGCCGCACGCCAGTGACAGTTAACCTGGGGTCCTGATGCAAGTGGGCTGACCATAAAGCTTGCGTTTTTAAAACTATTATTAAAATGACAATACAAAAAAATTCCAAAACAGGGCAAAATTTGCTCATCATCTATATCTTCAACTAGCAGAATGCACTGATTCCACTTTTGGGATAATATACCAATGTCAGAAGGGGACTCTTTCACTTTTCTGTGAAACATACATGGTGATGGCAGCAGTCTTAAGACAAGTTCTATCCTGTGCTCATACGCAAGATTTATGTGGGCAGTAAACATCTCAACACATGCATGACATAAAATACATCACTGGATCTTGATTCAGTTAAGGCCCTAATGCTAACACTCATCAGATAGTTACATCCCTAGAAAGTAGGGTCCAATCTATGAACCTTTGCTTCTGCATCTGTACAGTCATCATTTTAGACTCACAACAATTAAGTTTTTTCTTACATCTCATTTGATAAAGTCAGTTAATTATCAAGCCCTGAATAAAGTGTGATGCACAGAGCAGGTGTTTCACCTGAAGCAGGAATTGTGACCAGCCCCAAAGATAGCAGAAGTGTTCATAAGCGCCTGATTCTGTGTTACTGAGGGGAGCGTGACTGATTCAAAACTGAGTCTACTAAACTGATGGTTATTCAGTATAAACGTCCACGCTTTCGTATTGCATGACACTGATTCGAGTGGTTTAGTCAAGATGGTCAAAAAATAACCACAGATCAACATTCAAAAACTCTCAGGATGCATCAAGAGAATACAATCACTTCCCTGGTTAGCTGTGCTTGAGCTGGATCAGGAATGAATTGGACTTATCTGGAAGTTGCTACAGGAATCTTGTCCTTTTCTCTTTAAAAAGGCAAAACTTACATTCTCAGTTTATTACACTTCACAGACCATTTCTTACTGTTCTGTAAAAAGGCTGTTAACTGTCAAAAAGGAAAAACAAGCCTCAGGAAGAATGACTAAAGACAACTTTTTCCTATTACTTCAAGAACAAAATATCCACGTTATCTAAAGCACTTGCCATACACTCAGAGATCTGGAAATGAGTGCCTGTACACTCCAGGCATTTTCAGACCTGCTTCTAACCTGCTGCACTGGTTTGAATTTAGTACTTATGTGAAGCGCAGTGCTCCATGTGGATGTGCTGTGGGTGTGTGAGCTCAGTTCCGCCCTCTGCTGTTCGCTCTCGGTCATTACAGCCCCAACCAGCTCCTCCGACCAAGCTCCAACAAAATGGCTGCTCAGCCTTGGTCACGTGACTCCTTTGTGTTTTGCAAGCCGATTGCTAGTCAAACACCACGATACAACACGAATAATTTGCCCAAAATCGTAAGATAACGTCTTTATGTTCTTGCACGGTCTGAAAAATTCACCGCAGGGTACATAAACAATAAGATTTACCGCGGAGAAAAAAAACCAAGCGGCGGCCATTTTGTGAAAACCTGCGCAGGCGACACTGAGGCGCTCCTTTTATCGAAAAAAATATAGAAATTGTGTGTAAAAGTGATCCATGGCGTCTTAGAAACGTACCGATTCCTCCTCCTTTTCCATCCCCGTCGGCATCTGCGGCACAGCTCGGTTGATAGAGGCATATTCGTGCAGGTCTGGTAAATCCTCGCAGCGGAAGACGGGTAGGGGCTTGGTAGCGTCCAGCGCCCGCGCCCGAAACGACAATTTACTCATTTTTATATCGAAAGACGCAACATAAACATATAATGTCCCTTTAGATTCCCAAATGACACTGTTAGAGCTCTCATTGAGGAATCTGTGTCGGTCTTCGGAGTCAGTCTTCGGATTGGTTTGAAAAATACGCGTCCAGCGAGAAGAACGGAGCCGAAAAGGCCCGGGGCTCGGTCGCTCTCTCTCGGTGTGATTTTGCCGTAGCGCCGCTCTGTCTCCCTGGTTCAGTGCGCCATGGCCAACATGGCGGACATTAAAAACTCTTTAGCTGTGGGTTTGTTTCCTGCGGCCCGACCCCCTCCTCCTGCGACGCGCGTTCACGCGTCACTCATTCCCGCGCACTTCAACACGCGTGCGCGCCCCCGCGCTGGGGGAAGGGGTGCAACACACACACAAATAAAAACGGCTTTTGTGTGTGGTGGGGTATTTATTTTATTCAGCTGCCAAAACTGAATTATACTGCACATTCCTTTATATACACGCACATCTATTAAATAAGATGATGATGACAATAATAATAATAATAATAATAATAATAATGATGATAATAATCATCATCATCGTCATCATTATTATTTTTATTATTATTAATATTATTATTAGATTTTAATTCTGCTACGATGTGACGCCGATACAAAATACTGTTCTTCAATAAAAAAAAAACCCTTTTGCTTAAATAATCTTAACTGAGCTATAGCAGCATACACCCAGAAATAACCATCGCGTATAGAATTAGTGTAAATTACACACTAATGTCCTCCTCTGTCAAAAAAATACAGTACTATAGGACTGGAGAAACAGTCATACACCAGACAGTTTGGCCTACTTTTAGAGCTTATAACAATTTCTGTAATGAAAATCTACAAATAATTAAGGTAAAATGAATTATCCCGTACACGTAGCGTTAAAGCGTGTACTGCTGAAGCTGTGTAAACGCAGACCGCGTGTCGCCCTCTGCTGGTCAAACACGGAAATGACCAGGATTCAATGAGGAAGAAATCATCTCCATTGCTACAGAGAAGTGTGTGTGTGTGTGTGTGTGTGTGTGTGTGTGTGTGTGTGTGTGTGTGTGTGTGTGTGTATTTATTTATTTATTTATTTATTAAAGGGGTACTCAATCATAAAACACCAGATTAAAAGAATTGGTCGAAATGATGTCTCTAGTTAATCATAACATTTGTTTCTACATTTCATGTCATTTTGTATAAGGCATAGCTGGACAACAACAAAAATAGCACTGTGATTATATTGCTACACATTAAGTTATGCCTTGCAATTTATCAACACAAACTAGTGAACATGTCATGTGTCAGCCTTTTGGGAACACATCAATGCCATGATTTAACAACACACCCACCGAAGATGTATATAGAAACTGCGAGATGGTCAGGCTTCTGAAAGAATGCTATATAAATACTGCAAAAGTAAAAGAGTAAAAAAAAAAAAAAAAAAAAAGGCCAAGCCCCTATATTGCAATAATTAACAACAAACGACATTGTGAAGCTGGTATTGAGCCTCATTCTGCATACTGAGCTTTGGTCATGGAGACCACTGCATACTAAAACTAAAACAACCAAAACTGACTTGATTTTTTTAATCAGAGTATCATGTGGCTTTCTGTGTGAACTACTTCAGCACCACAAGGTCCTAAGTCACAATTTTTAGAACTGCTACACATATTAAATAAGTTTAGGATCTTTTCTTGCTTTCTTATTTTTGTGAGAAAGGGGAGAATTTTTGTGCAACAAAAATATTATGATAAAACCTAAACTGTTTCTATTATTAAGCTTTGATGTTACTACTGTGGAAAAAAAAAGCATCATTTGAGACTTTTTAATTAAATTAGCATCTTTTCTCAGGTTCTACACTATATCCTGATCTGCCAAAAACACCATCAAATTATCTCAGAACATATAAGGACCAAGATAATTTTCTTTAAATATAGATCATTCTCACCTTTAGGCCTGTGTAGTCTCAGCATATTGTAGATGGAGAGAAGCCCATGCAGTATAATATCCAATTTATGCATTAAGTCAGACCTTCCAAGACCTACACAGTCAATGAAAAATTGGATTAGATGCACGATTTGCACAATGACTGAAAATATAAGCAATAAATGTGAAGAATTTCAATCCTTGCACATTTTAGTACTGAATTATCAGACTTGTAGTGTTTTCCCAACAGATCGTATGGTACGGTACAGTACAGTTTCTAAACTGATTGCAGAACTAATAGTACCCTGGCTGAGACCCGTGTCCATTTCCCATCACGTAATGGTTCCATTTGGCTGGAATTACAGCCACAAGTAGTTTAGGATAGGTCTGCATTTGGTATACGTCACCATCCACCTTGAACATCTGGATCCTTATTTTTTTTTTTTTTGCCAATTCTTGGCAAAACTGCTATAGCTCAGTCAAATTGGATGGACATCACTGGTGAACAGCAATTTTCAAGCCTTGCCACACATTCTCAATCAATGAATCAGCTATTCTAACACATTCAGGTTCTCTGTCTTGAACCATTCCACTGTAGCTTCGGCAGTATACTTAGGGTCATTGTCCTTTTGGAAGGCGGGTTCTCTTGCAGACTGGAACAGGTTTTCTTGTAGGATTGCCTTGTATTTGACAAGTTTCCCCAATCTCAAAGGATTCCCTCAATATGATGCTACTACCACCATGCTTCACTGTGGAGATGGTATTCTCAGGGTGATGAGCCGTGTTGACTTTCTGCCAAACGTAGTACTTTGTACCAAGGCCAAAAAGTTCAATTTTGGTCTCATCAGACCAGAGCACCTTTCTCTACATGCCTTTTGGTAAACTCCAAATGGGAATTCATATGGCATTTTTTTCCAATAATGGCTTTCTTCCTGCCACTATTTCATCAAGATTTGTAGTGTCCAAGCTATGGTTGTCTTGTGAACAGCTTTCCCATTTGAGTTGTGGATCTTTCCAACTCTTTCGGTTACCCTTGGCCTCTTGGTTGCTTCTTTGACTGTCCTCCTTACCTGGTCACCGAGTTTTGGCTGATGGCCTCCTCTAGGTAGAGTCACAGTTGTGCCATATTCTTTCATTTTGTTGAGATTTATTTTTTTTTCAACCAAACCCTGTTTGATATTTTTTTTCAGAACTTTGCCCCATATTCGTTCTGTTGGCTCCTTGATCTTCATTATGCTGTTAACAAACTTTGAGACCTTCCAGGAATGGGTGTATTTACACTGAGATCACATGATACTTCAACTGCACATAGGCAGACTGCGTTTGACTAATTATGTGACTTCTGAGTAACTGGTTGCACCAGAACTAGTTTAGGTATTACAGATATTACTTCTGCAATCACAACTTAATATTTTATATTTAACTAATATATTTATTGCTAATAGTTTTGCAAAATATATTCATTTTACCTCAATTCCAAATGTTACAGGCTATTCTGTGTAGATTTACAACATAAAATACCATTTCAAGTGCAATTCAGTTCCGGGTTGTAACACTATAAAATGGGGAAAGTTCAGAGGGGAAATACTTACGCAAGGCATCGTATTTCTGTTTCTAAACACAACAGTACTTTCTACTGAACTAAACTGGTCAAATTCCACCAAATAAGTAATTTCAACACTTATGAGAGTATTTCTTTCCTTTTAATGAGCACATGCAATATACTAATTGATTTCTCTTACAACAGAAGACTCACAGGCCTGGTGCACTCAGACCAAATGTAAATAATTTTTCAAATATATTATTCACTTGAAATAGGAAGGACACGGTTTTTCAAAAAAAGCAACTTGTCACTGGCAGTGATTTCTCTTTGTGTCATGTTCATTTAGGCCAAGTTCGGAGCCTCAGAAACCTATAAAACAATAGGACCATGGTCTCTAAGACAGAAGAACGCTAATGTCGGCTTTGTGCTGCTTTCTTTATTTCCACCTTCCACTCAAAGCCTGTAATTAAAAATTTTGCAGTGTGTGCACCTGTTTCATAAAATTTCATCTAATCTGTTTCTGAATACAAAGTTTGACCCTGCAACAAACTAGCCACGAAAATCTGTATGTATTATAGGTGGACTGAATAAATTATTACAATTTTATACAGCTTAACTTATCTCTGTTTGATGCAACACTACAATCAAGAGAAGAGAGGAAAAAAAAAAGAAAAAAGGAAAAAAAAAAAAAAAAAAAAAAAAAAAAAAGGTGGTGGTGGTGGTGGGGGGGGGACACTGTGGCTTTTTCCCCAAACCACACACAGCAGTGATTTTGAGGCCTTCTCTGTCTGTCTCTCTTGGTGAATTTTAGTTTCAGGAGGCTTCACTGAGTAAAAAAAGCTTAGGCTACAATGAATGAGAATATTATAGGGAAATAAAACTGGAAGTCTGACAGTTGAATCTTTCTTGCCTGTTCTGCTTGTCCTTCCCACCCCTCCCATTTTCTTCCCACACAATAACACAATAATAAAAAAAAAAACTTTTCTTTTCTTGTTCATCCAGTGAGATCCTTGAACTCCAGAGAAACTTCAAAGCCTCTTGATCAGAAAATCTTCAGCACATCCCAGACTGTGTGGCTCAGAAAACCCAGAGGCCACCTCCACCCTTCCCCCACTGCAACTGCATCAGAGTAAACTGGGGCAGAACTAAGATGCATGCTGTGTGTGTGTGTGTGTGTGTGTGTGTGTGTGTGTGTGTGTGTAGGGCGAGGATCAGAGATTAGAACCCAAAGGACATGGCCAAAAGCCAGGGCTACTCTCTGCAATGTAGAGAAAAGGAGGAATAACCAACTGGGGACTAGATCATAAAGATCAGTACATCAAAAAAACATCATCGTGAAGTGTCTAAGGCAGTTTAAAGACGGTGAAATGTGGGAATGACTAAACAAACACAGCAGCAGCTCCAGTCCCGCCTGTCTGTAATTCGCTACTGTAATTACATAATGCCATGGCGCTCTGCATAAAGAGGGGGCGATCCCGGGGCGCTGGATCAACTCAACAAGGAAATCAAGCTCTCTGAACAATCCGACAACAATTCCATGCTCTCGATGATAAAAAGTCGGTTTTTATAGTGCAATCATCATCCCCGATGCTGCATTTGTGTGTCATAGCTGAAGCAAACATTCACGCCGTCACCGCCTAGTCGCTTTTTGACAATAATTAGACAGCGATCGAGGCCCTATCGCAAACGAGGCCAAGTCATTTACACGGCCACATTTTAAATCATCGAAATGAGAGCAGATCAACTTTAGGAAGAGGGCCAGAATGCTGAAACAACGTGGCTGATCTACGGCGAACACTGGCGCGTGCATCCTCCTGACGCCGAACACTGAGGAAGTTGGACGCGCGTGCCAAGATGTTTGCAAATGACATTACCGGAAATGTAAAGCAAAGTGAATAAACTGGTAAGAAAACACAGCTTAAAGTTTAAAATATCCACCCACGTCCCCTAATACAACCCGAGAGCCCTTAAATCACACTCCAGACAGCCATAGGAACGATCTTGAGGAAGTAAAAATAAGAAATATACCGATTTAAAACCTAATAGCTTTCCAATATCGAGTTTTTTTTAAACCACATTTAAAACCACAGGCAGTCGAGGGGGAAAAAGTCGCAAGCTGTTGTAGAAAAGGGACTAGAAAAGCCAAATAAAAAGATATTTAGAATTACAACCAAACTGGTGTTGACTTGTTTGTTTTAATAACATGAAATAGATATATTTGTGCTATAGACTGGTCACTTTTGGCTTGTTAGACATTTAAGGAGAAATAGAAGGTTAGAGCGACACCATGGACCTGCCAAGACATTCCTATCGAGGTTAGCCACCTAGCTAATGTTCAGCTCATTCTAGCGACGTTTCGCAAAATTCCTCAGGCACGACCTCATTTCTAAACAAGAAAAACCGTATACCATAAATTTAACGGGAATGAGACATCATCTATCCTTTCAAAAAAGACTT
Source organism: Pangasianodon hypophthalmus (assembly GCF_027358585.1). Lineage (NCBI taxonomy): Eukaryota > Metazoa > Chordata > Actinopteri > Siluriformes > Pangasiidae > Pangasianodon > Pangasianodon hypophthalmus. Next base: position 15,787,654 of record NC_069721.1, read on the forward strand.
ATGTTCACATAAAGAGCAACTTACCCATTTTAACCGCTAGGGTGGACGGTGACAATTCTGTTGTACATGACAAGCTACGGCTGCATAGTTAAGACCAAGAGCTCCGACACAACAAACGCTCTGCAGCAAAATCATTACTCCCATTTTCTCATCCATCACAAGTCCCCGGTGATCATTTATCAGAAAGACCAAAGATCCACATCAGTTTCACTCACTAACTGTCGACCAAAAAGTAGCTCAACACCGTTTTAATGATCACTTCAGCTGAGAGACTCGTCGTCAGTCATAGGGTTAACAACTTCTCTCTGAGCGATTAGACGCTTTCTGATTGGTCGCACAGTCTGACCAATCACCTGTAAGAGAGCAGCAGCACTCGGCCGGCAAGTGACGTTTTTTCCCCCAACCACATTCAGACAAATCCTGCCTCCTGCACAAGGATTGGCGACTAGCTTTTAACTGACTGTCATACGCCCCTATCTATTGGTCGAACTGCTTGTCAGTAAAACCTCTTCGCGAAGGAGGCGGAGTCTGTCGGAATGTGGTTGGGAAGCAAACAAAACATAACAACAAGCTTACCAGACAACCGTGAGGGGAGAGTTATGTGCTCATGTGCTGTATACCACAGAGCCGCTAAGCAAGCAGAATAACAGAAAATAAACCAACAGAACGAAATAATAGTCACATCTAGACCTATTTCAGTGAATCATCAAGATAGAAATACAGACAGACTTTAATAAGTACACACTTTCAACTCATTCCCAACTTGACCTGCTGCTGCCTACTTCACCCTGGCAGCCATTTAATGCACATAACACAATAAGTCCATTGTTTATCAGAAGCACTTCAGACTGATATGAAAACCTAAAAATGGAGTGGGGTTGAACTTGATGCCACAAGAATTTCAACAGTACAAAAAAAAGTCTAAAACAGATAGCTGTCTCTATTTGTTTTCAATTTACATAGGTTGTTCTGGTTCAGAAATCTCAAATGTAAACTCCAGAGACTTGTTTCACACAGAAATACTGAACTATTTCTATGCAAGTCTAAGGATAATGAACGTGTTTAGTAACTTCTTTAACAGAACTGCGAATATGAAAAAAAGGTCAAATTTAGAACCCTTAAAGGTTTTTCAGTTGTGTATTTGGGGGAATTCCTAAAGGTTTTATGTAAAACCCTACCAGTGAGTTTCCCTGTTAGTAAGGGTTCCCCTGAAAAACCATTTTAAGTGTTAGGCAGTATGCTGTGTTTTTATAAGCTGAAGACTACAGTGGATATAAAAAGTCTACACACTCCTGTTAAATTGGCAGGTTTTTGTGATGTAAAAAATGAAACCAAGATAAATCATATCAGAACTTTTTCCACCCTCAATGTGAAATTACAACGTATAAAAATTAAGTGAAAAACAACCAGAAACATTTTAGGGAAAAATAGGAAGAATAAAAAACTTACAACAACCAGGTTGCATAAGTGTGTATGCCCTTTTGTAATTGGGGATGTAGCTGTCACATTCAATCACATTCAATCTCATGTTCAAAAGTAATTATTCAAAACATCACACAGCTGTCATCAATGAATTATTCTGATTAACCCCAAATAAAGACCAGCTGTTTCTGTAGGACTTTCTTCACATCTTCTTGGTTTCATCTGACTGCTGAAACCATGGTCCACAAACAGCTTACAAAACCTGTACAGTGTTCCACTGTCGAAAGGTATCGATCAGGAGAGAAGTACAGAAAATTTCCAAAACATTAGATGTACCATGGAACACTGTCAAGTCCATCATCAACAAGTGTTGAAAATGGAGCACCATAGTGATATTACCAAGAACAGGACGTACCTTCAAAATTTATAAAAGGGCAAGACAAAAACTTAACAGGGAGGCTGCCAAGAGACCTACAGCAACATTAAAGAAGCTGCAGGAATATCTGACAAGTACTCTCTGCATGTGACAACAATCTCTTGTGTTTGTCACATGTCTGGGTTATGGGGTAGGGTGGCTAGAAGGAAGTCCTTTCTTACAAAAAAAAAAAAAAAAAATCCAAGCTCAACTAAATCACCCCAAACTATGTGATAAAATGTGTTATGGTCTGATGAGACCAATTCCAAAAGGTATAATAATTCCATAATTCCAAAAGATATGTTTGGTGCAAAACAAAAAAAGCAGTTATGGTGAAGCGTGGTGGTGGCAGCATCATGCTTTAGGGCTGCTTTTCTTCAGGCAGAACTGGAGTTTTTATCAAGGTGGACGGAATCATGAATAGCTACAAATACCAGTTGATTTTAGTGCAAAACCTTCAGGTGCTTGCTAGTAAGCGGAAGATGAAAAGGAATTTCACCTTTCAGCATGACAATGACCCAAAGCATACATCCAAATCAACAAAGAAGTGGCTTAACCAAAAGAAGATCAATGTTTTTGAATGGCCTAGTCAGAGCCCAGACCTGAATCCAATTAAAAATCTGTGGGGTGACCTGAAGCAGGCTGTGCACAGGAGATGCCCTTACAATTTGATGGCTCTAGAATGTTTTTGCAAGAGAGTGAGAAAATATTGCCAAGTCAAAATGTGCCACGCTGATAGACTCTTAGCCAAAAGATAGAGTGGTGTAATAAAATCAAAAGGTGCTTCAACAATGTATTAGTTTAGGGGTGTACACACTTTTGCAACCAGGTTATTGTAAGTTTTTTATTTTTACTATTTTTCCCTAAAATGTTTCTGATTGTTTTTCACTTAATTTTTATACATTGTAATTTCACATTGAGGGTGGAAAAAGTTCTGATATGATTTATCTTCGTTCATTTTTTTTACATCAAAAATCTTCCATTTTAACAGGGGTGTGTAGATGTGTGTAGACTTTTTATAGCCACTGTAGAAGCACATGTTAACATATTTAAATGTAAAAAACACTACTGTTAATTTTAAAACAATAGATTAGAAACAGATTTATTTCTGTTTTAATTCACTGTATCAGAATTCAAGTGGATCAGAGATTTACTTACATCAAATTGACTGTCTCTTTAAACAGACTGGAAGAGTCCAGAAATTGATGTCATGAATTTTAGAAACTTCTGATTGGCCAATTGTCATAATAAGGAGTCCATTGGGAGTGTAACAATGGCTGTAAAAGGCCCTACCTTTAGAGACAGTGACTTTTTGCCCTATATACCGTGGGAAAATCGAGGCAACTCAGCCTAGACATCAGAAAACAATGCGGACTTCCACAAGTACAGTTGCTCCTGAGGAGTTGTTCTCTCTGTTTGGCCATAATGATCAGCACAATGTATGGAGGAAAAAGGGTGAGGATTTTAATCTGAAGAACACTATCCCAACTGTGAAGCATGGGGGTGGCAGCATCATGTTGTGTTGGTGTTTTTCTGGAAAAGGGACTGGTGCATTTCAGAAAACAGATGGCATCATGAGGAAATACTGAAGCAACACCTCAAGACATCAGCCAGAAAGTTAAAACTTGGCCAGAACTATGTCTTCCAGCAGGACAATGATCCTAAGTGTATCTCCAAAGTTGTAACAAAATGGCTTTAAGACAACAAATTGAAAGTATTGGAGAGGCCATCACAAACCCTGACCTGAATCCCACAGAAAATTTGTGGACTGAACTGAAAAAGTGTGTCTGAGTAAGGAAGCCCACAAACCTGACAGTTACACCAGTTCTGTCAGAAAGCATGGGCAAAGATTCCAGCAAAGTATTGTGAGAGCTTCCATATTGTGAGCTTATGGAAGGTTGCCCCAAGAGTTTGACTGAAGGTAAGCAATTAAAATGCACTAACAGAATTTATGAAAATCTGATATAGTAAATAAAAGCTGAAATAAATCTGTCTCTTAGCTTATGATACTGAAATTAGATAATATGAAAATAAAGTAGATGCCCTAACTGATTTAACACAAAATGTGTGGTGCCATGAAATGTGTGGAGTTGTGAACATTTCAAAGAGATTGTCTTTAGCCTAAGTGTTCGTAAACTTTTGGCCTCAACTGTACAGTGGTAACTGTGCACTGTAAAGTAAGAGGTAGTTCCTGTCTTATGTTTTGCAAAATGCTGTCTAGGGGAGACATGTTCTTGAGCTTGGTTTCTGCTTTCCCCTCCCCCTTCTTTGTCTTTGCTTATGCTCTCTGCTTCATATGTTCTTTGCCACCCCTGCAGCAAAATCATGAGTGTTTCAGTTTCATCTTTCTAGAAAGTCACATGATTCATCCTCAGTGTTGCCAGGTTGGTGTTCAGGTTTCCATTTGAAACCTTTTGTTAAGTAGCCAAATGTCTCTAACAAATCAAAACTATAATATATTCTTATACCTGTGGGACATTCAGCATTCAAACATGGGTTATGTCCCTTCTGTAAAAACTGCATTCCTCTGAATAAAAAAAAAAAGATTTGATTCTTATTGTTTTTGTAAAAAGTGATAGGGTGGGAAGTTATTCAACACTAGTTGCATGAATAACAATGCAATTCATGAACATGACATACACTATATGGCCAAAACTTTGTGGACACCTGACCACTGCACCCATATGTGGTCCTTCCCCAAACTGTTACCACAAGTTGGAAACACACAATTTTATAGGATGTCTTTCTATGCTGTAGAATTACAATTTCCCTTCACTGGAACTAAAAGGCCCAATCCTGTTCCACCATGACAATGTCATGCTGTGCACAAAGCGAGGTTTTCCAAGGTTGGAGTGGAAGAGCTTGAGTGGCCTACACAGAGAGCTGACCTCAACCACAATGAAAACCTTTGGGATGAATTGGAATACAGATGTGCCCTAGGCCTTCTCATCTGACATAACTGCCTGACCTCACTAATGCTTTTTTTGGCTGACTGGGCAAATCCGCACAGCCACGGTCCAAAATGGGATGTTCAAAAAGCACATGTTATATGTTATAGTCAGTTGTCCAAAACATTTGTCCATATAGTGTATTTTAACTTGTTAAAATCATAGCACACCTACCCAAGCACTTTTTTGTTACACAATTCAAAATGTGGTCCATTTTAGTGGAAAATCACCCAACCTGGCAACAGTGGTTTCCATTTTCTGCACCACCTCGTGGTCTGCAGTGGAAGTGCTCATAGCTCCAGCTGTACTATGAGTCTGTAGCTGGAGTCTGGGTCTGAGTTTTACTTTGATATAGGAAAGAAGAACATACTACATGTCTATTTATATGCCAAAGTGTGATATAAAAACACTAATGTGACTTCACTGGGTCATTTAGATCCTTTATACAAGGTGATTTGAGCTATAAATAAAAACAAGCTGCTGACATGCCTGTGTTCCTCTAGGTGGCAATGCTGCATGACCTGATCTGGCAGTATCATTCTGAGATTTTCAGCCTGTATTTTATTCATGTGGTAGTTTCCTATGGCAATAAAGAAAATGAAAATGAATACAGAAAAAAAAAATGCAAAAATAATTCTTGTGACTGAAACTGACTCAGAAGTATGGATATCCCATACTGGCTATTCTGCTGTATATACTGTTGTACATTGGCATAACTGCATAATGAATGAATGCACTCTATAACTTGAGCATGCTCGATGTCACAGCTGCGTAGCTGAGTGCATGTTGATTTTACATGGGTGAAGACACATATTTTGTGCTCATACTCTTTTACATGAGAAGTTTATAACTGGCCTGAGATATTACAATGGACTTTATTCCTTCCAGATTATATAATATCACATACCATGTTAAATTTCCATGTAGACTTTCGAACAATTCCATTACATCCACAAGTTACAATTAATTAATTTTATCCTTTTGATTTTGCAATGATATAACATGATCTTGCTTATTATAGAATGTAGTTGACATGTAGGTGCCATACTAAAGCATCTCACTTTTGTAGCCACAAAAGGAGGATTGTTTGATATGCAGGGATTATTTCACCACAACCAGAGTTTCCATTTCTGCCTAACAACTTTAGATTAATAGATCTTCAGAAAAAAACAAACAAACAAACAAACAAACAAAAAAACAGTCATGGGCACTTTTGGTTCAAATAATGTTCAATCAGTCGAGTTTGAAAACTACAGACTCTCTGTGTCTCGAGATATATTGATCATTGGAAATAAATTCTAAGTTCAAATGTTCAATTGCTATATTGTTGTTTTTGAGTTTTGAAGAGCATCTGATCTCATTTCAGTGTATAAAATCTCAAACTATAGCAAATATGACCTCAGTGTGTGACACAGATGGGTAATCCTCGGAGTAAAAAATTGGTTCATAAAAGGCCTGTATGCCAATCCATTTTTTTTTATATTTGACAAAAGTTTAATAATGCCCTGAAATAGTGTGACAGACATGTTAGTGATGAAGTAGGGACCAGATGGGGTGGTGTGTGAGAGGGCAATTGGAGAGTGACTGGAAATGATTCAGGTGAATGAGAAAGATTTCACACTTTTATGGGGTTATCATAGGTGCACCATCCTGAAGATGATACAATAATCACTTGTAGTGTATTGTCATTTCTCTTCGAAAGCACACTTGGAACAATACTGAGAAATACACACTGAAACCTGAAAGTGACAAATGCCAGTCAGGTCACCCTTCACATATTCTCATATTTTGTAAACTGCAAAATATCAGGAATCAAAATATTCCATTTTCTTTTAATCTTTTATGAAGTTGCTTATTCAGTCATCTTCAGTAACTGCTTTATCCCGGTCAGTGGATCCAGAGCCAATCCTGGGAAGCACTGGCCACGGAGATAATACAGCCTGGATGGGAGCCCAGTCCATCACACTCCTCCACGCACACACATTCATACCTAGGGGCAATTTAAAATCATCAGCCCATTGGCTTGTTATTGGGACATACAAGGAAACCTGAGAACCCATAGGGCAACCTCATGAAAATGGGGAGGACATGCAAAACTCCACACAGACAATAACCTGGGAATAGGATCCATACTGACTCTGGAACTGTGAGGTGATATTGCTACCCTAACCCAAAGTGACCCTAACCCAAAGTGACCCTAAGTCATTGCTCTGTAGCGTTGCTGATTTCAGTAATTCCTGAATTCATTATTATCAGGTTTCCCACCTCTTGCCAAAAGGTAGTGTGCATCTAGTGAATGTGCCTCCACCCTATGGCAACCTAAGGGAGAGAAAAAGCAACACAAAAGAGAACAGCAGAAAGCTGTCATATCAAAACAAACCTATCAAAAACTATAGAAGGCTGAGTCCATGTATCTTATGTATTTCCATTTCCTCACTCTGCTTGTTCTTTTCTTGCAATTTATATTTTTCTCTGTGACCTCACACACTATAGTCAGCATCATGGCATCCAGCTCTGCCTCAAAAGTGTCCAGATTGACAAGATGATTGAAGAGGCTGCTACTGCTTATCAGAGCCACAATGTTCCAAGAGAGAAAGGTTACAGCAGAGGGTAGAAGCAGCTGCTCAGTTGTTTTGTTGTGAAGAATCTTATCTACAAAGGCCTCAAATAGCTGGCAGCCAAAAAGCCAGCATCACTGTGCAAGTGCAAGCTCATAGAAACTGTCACTGAGGTTAACATATAACACATAACAAATATATGCTAATATGCAGGTCATAATTTTAGTAGATAAATATATGAAACTAGATAAATATATATATTTTTTTCTTTTTTGCAGCATCTTTTGAAAATGTGTTTATTAGCTACTAAAAAAAAACAATTCCGGTTGTGATATGATAAGTAAGGAATAAAACATGATGGGGGTGTGATGGGGAAAAACAACGAAGTGGTGTGATGGGTGTTGTGTTACCATCTTGAAGTGATTATTTTCTTTTGCACCTCTTATACCACAGCAGTGTGACAATTATTGCATTTTTTATTCATTAAAGAATGACAAAATACTTTTTATCCATTTATAGTTGCATTTAATGTTATGGAATATCTGCAAGTTAGTTCCTGTTATCACTTACGTTATTGTTGTTCCCTCACCAGCCTCTCTGTTCACACTTTCTTGAAGTTAAAAAGACTGCTGCATGTCATGTAACCAAGAAAAGTCCCTAAGACACACGTGAAGAGAAACAGCTTTACCTCTGTTACAAAGCATTATAAAGTCTCCTTACAGAACGTCCTCCTTACAGAGACTATCTCTATATTTATAAATGTATGTTAAATAACAACATTAAAAAACATTTTTATTATTACATGTTTATTATTAGCTTTAAATTGGAGTATCCTCCATACAAGTTGCTGTATATAGAAACAATGATGAATTAAAATGAGCACACTAATATGAGCCTGTGATTTAACTTGCAGCTGTAAATACTGTCAGAGTCATGCTGTTATAAGAAATTAATGAACACCTTCAGATTTCAGAATTCAACAGCACTCTGGTTTATCACCCTGTTATTGAATTAAATAAATTGATATTTATATTTAATTTTGTAATGTTTAAATAAACCAATGTTTAAAACATTTACCACCACCACCACCACCACCAACAACAACTAATAATAATAATAATAATAATAATAATAATAATAATAATAATAATAATAATTGGGGGCTTAGTGGTTAGCACACTTGCCTTGCACCTCCGGGGTTGGGGGATCGAATCCCGCCTCTGCCCTGTGTGCGCAGAGTTTGCATGTACTCCCCATGCATTGTAGGCTGACTGGCCCTGTGATGGGTTGGCACAACTTGCCTTGTGCCCCAAGTCCCCTGGGATAGGCTCCACGTTACCCTGCGACCCTGTGTTGGATAAGTGGTACAGACGATGGATGGATGGATAATAATAATTACAAGATAAGATTCAATTTATCATTATCTCATGGGAATGGACCAGTGGACAGCTAGCTGCACCAGATACAGACACACAACCCTGACAATGTAGTTACAGATTGACTTCAGTTCTTCACAAAGTGACAAAGATCAGTTAGACTTGCTTGAAATTGCTTCAGTTTCACTTGCTGGAACATCAGTGGGCTTATCTGCTCATGACATATGCTCAGACCCAACAAAATTTCTCAGAAATAAGGTAAGTTTGCATTAAATTATTAGTGGATTGTATAAGAATTATACTTGCAGTATGACGTGCAGGCGCTAGGATAGACTGAATATACACCTGATAAAATAATCTTCATAACAGCAGAGATTCATAACAGTTCATTGGTGTAGGTGTGAAATAAGCTGCATATGGAAAAATGATGTAAGAGTCTGAGTGAATTAAATGCTCTTTTATGTTTCAGATACATGCAGACACAGGCACACAGGCACTTAGCCCCACACACACACACACACACACACACACACACAGCTGTGAGCACTGTTGCATCCTCTAAGACTGTTGTTGAATGATGTATGGTGTGTGGATGTTTTTCTGCAGTAGAAGCACTGAGCCCCTGGGTTCCTGTGGATGATGTCTGGGACAGTTCTAAGATATGAGTGTTTGTTGTGTCTCAATACCCCCAGCTGGGCTGAGCTGAGTTGAATACACAATCCTCCATCAGCAGAGGAGGCACAGAAACACACTTCAATATGTCTGCTTCCTCCACTCTTACCCTTCATGCTGGCTTGTCTGTGTAATAATAAGTGAGATAGGAGGGATACTCAAATGGATGAACGAAATTGGAATGGCCTTCGGAAAATAACCCACATAAAGCACAAACGCACAAAAGTGCTGCAGGAAATGAGAGAACTACTCACATTGTCCAGGTCCATAACTGAGAAAGTTTGCGAAGTCATTCTTAAAGGGCCATATTCAGATTTGGTAACTTAAATTCAAAAGTAATAGCAATTTTACACTGAAAATTGTCTGTAATCCGAAACATCTCTTTAAAGAGACTGCCTCTATTAGAACATTACAGCAATAACTGATTCAGGATCAGAACGGTTACTTATTATAGGTACAGTATATAGCCTACCACTGTGTACCAGCATCTGAAAATCAAAACAAAAGCATTCATAGAGAAAGAGGCTGTGTAAGTCACTTTGCTTCTAATAGCAGCTTCTAACTCATGATGATTTACATAGAATCAATGTTTCGTTTAAAGTCCTTAAGTGTAACATTGAGAGATTTTTTGCTCTTAGCCATCTTCTTCTGACTCAAAGTTTCTCTCATATTACCTCATTCTCCTCTCCAAAAATGACTGGCAGAAAGTATTTTGATTTTGAGTTTGTTATTCTTAGATGCGTGCCATTATAGGGGAGTTATGGATTCACTGTGGCTTGATAGAAAACCAGCAATGAATTGAAAAGACAAGTGTGCATATTCTGTATGGTGTAACGGTGTAACTCAGTCCTACAAGCGCTCCATGCAAGATTTCATTGATCACAATCCCCCCCCATTAAAGGCACAACAGGAATAATTAAAGCTAATATGACATATTTGTGTTGGATTCTTATTGAACCTCAATTGTTTTACCACATTATGGGTCAAGAAACTTTAATACTGTATCTAAAATTATAACCAAAGTTTCAGTGAAATTAATCAACTGACTATGGTTTTGTCTATTTAGCTTGGTGCTATCTATGAATTATGCATCCAGGTTCGGAAACATCTTTCCCCATCTATTACCTTTTCGAGAAAAAAAAAAAAAAAAATCTGCGAGCCAAAATAGTTCTTGTTATCTCTTATAACAGCTATAAATAGACATTCCCTTACCAGCTCTCTTTTTTCTCTCTATTAAAGATAAAGTAAAAAAAAATGCATCTTGTCATATTACCAAAGCTGCAAAGTCCTCGGTCCTAAAGACTCTCCCATGTCAGAAAATTTACAGTTACAGTTTATACACATGATTTTATGCCATTTATGTGGACTGTCTGCCATACAAGTCTCAGTATAAGTTGCTACTATAGAAACAATGAAAACAATGTATTACCATATATTGCAACATATTACAGTGAACACATTAATATAAACCTGTAATTTGTCTTGCAGTGAGGACTGCTGTCAGAGCCATACTGTTAAAGAAAATTATTTTACACCTTCTGACCAGTCAGATTCAAGAATTCAACAGCAAAGAAGTTAACCAAGAGAGAAGCATCAGATCTGTCTTTCTAGGTTTCAATAAACTATTTCACAACAATACTGTTCAAATTTAAACAAATGTAAGTAGAACTGGAGTCATTCACACTGTGAATGTTAAGTTTCAAAAAGAGATGTTACATAAAGGAATTATGTAAAGGTTGCAGTTGGTAATGCACCATGCTGGGGAGTAGTAATCCTGACCAGGCTCATACATTATTACATTAAGCGAATCAACTACAGTAGCTTACTGTCAGATCCAGTAGGTGATAAATACTGAAATTCACTAAAATCATTAATGTGTGCAACATATGGTATTCAAGGTGATGGATGGAGCGTTATTCCTAATTTCACTTTGTAAAACCTGTCCTAAATTTTCCAGCAGGGGGCAATATTTTCTTATTTTTTAAAATGAGTATTTATGACTGTCTAGTTGCCATTAAGCAAGTGGCTAAGCTCTTTTTCTGGGGCAGCGATACTCAAACCTCACCAGCCTGTGATAATATCTAACAATACTGTATTAGTGAAAGGCCTGCAAGGTGAAAAGGGTATATGATAGATTTCTGCTGCTTCAGGTGTGCTGTTTCAACTTCCAAAGCATACCAGCACAAAAAAACTCAAAGATGTTTATCTCATTTTCTCCCAGTTCAGTCACAGCCAATTCCCACCTGATAGCTCAGTCTCCCATATTCTATACCACAGCTGATCACGGCTAATTGTGAGCTCTTGCACTGTGATCTCTTGTGGCATCACCAGCCAGGAAGGAAGAACAAATAATTGGAGTTACTTCAAGGGACTGCAATTCCTAAACCCATTGAAGAAGTGGACCATCTGTGCTGTAAAATGTTCCAAATACAGTTGACACACTGACCAAAATGGCTTTGAATGCAGCTGAGGTTTGGCACTCACATGAATGTGTTATCCAATCAGACAGCACATCTTTAGCATAATCTTCACTGTCTTTTTTATAGCAGGTGATCAGATGGGAGAATTTTAGAGTACGGGTTATTTATTCATCCAATAATATTCATTCAGTTGCCAGTAAGTAAAAAACATGAATAGAAAAGAGCATGAAAACCAACAGCACAGATTGTATACATAGTAATGAAATAATATACCATTTGCAGTTAGGCTATATTTTATCCTATTTGCATTTATTCACTAATGAACAGAATATATTCAAAAACTTTTAACAACCTGCTAACTTTCATCAGTTTATAGCTTTTTGCTAAATCAGCTATAATTGGAGGTGCTTAATCTACAGTATTTTGTAGCAGTTTTTCCCTATTATAATTAATTCAAGATAATTAAATTTGACTAAGCCCCTGATAAGCTCTTAAGTGTATATTATGAGGTGAACTTAAAATTTATAAATTAACACATACTGTAACTTGAAGAGCACTGCATTTACATGGAGCTATTTCCAAGGAGCTTTAAGCAGACACTGCCACACTGTGCTGAGCTCTGATGCTAGGTAATTGTCTAGAATCAGGACGTGATTGTGACCGAGAAGTCACAACAGATCGTGACTCAGGGACAGAGTGTGAACTGGAGCTATAATTGGAAATGCGTGAAGCCCGCTGACGGAGATTTCGTGATATCGGCCGATGGAGGTTCGTGTTAGAGGAGCAGGAAGCCATGTTGAGCAGCCAGGGGTGTTTAAGAGCTTGCTCTGCAGTCATTCGTTGCTCGGGGTTGACACTCAGCAGACGTTCTATGAAGTCTTTGGCCTGGTGAGAGATTGAGCTCCATGGCTGGGTGGAAGACAAGAGGGATGTTAGAAAGGTGTTAATTAGTTTACAAAGCCTTGCAGATCCCAATGCACTATTTTTTTTGGTCTGTGCCAGCTTTAACATTCCTAACTTAGGTTATAAAGTGTTAAATAATTAGCTCAATTAAGTAATGAATTGAACTGGGTGTATTAGAATATTTTTCATGTACATGCTTAATTAGCATGCAACAATCTACTTTGTGTAAAAGAAACAAGTGCATTAAATAAATATTGAAAGGTGTAGGCAAGAGTAGCGTCAGGTAATTTGACCTGCTGGCAAGAGCAGCTCACTATAATTAATTTTTTTTCTACCTTAAAAAAGCATTTAAATTCTGAGAAACCCTGATTAAACCTGCCTTAACAGTGCACTGCTCATTTACCAATTGCTTATATAAGTTCTGTTTAATGAATGCTCCAATAATTCAAATTTTATTATGGGCCTCGCTAACTAACTCTAACAATTCACATGGACTGTAGCTGCAGCAGCATTTAATTTCTCAGTTTTTTAGGTAAGTTCACAGGGTCAGATCTTCAAAATATCTAAACGAAACGTCTCTCCATTTGACATCAGCTAGGAGATACTTTTTTAAATGTCACTGAATGCAACTTAAATGAAGCAGGGATGATAAGATGTGAGGTTCACCCCAGATTCACCACGCAAGCATCAATACATACTGTGGCATTCTCGCCTTGCCACCATCTGAATGTGGGAACATTAGTCAATAAATGTCACTAGTTCTGAATATTCTGTAATTTATCTCTAATTTTTCTGTGAAGAGTTAATGAATAGCCCACAATCTGCAGTTAATACGAACAAGAAATAACTGTTTAAGAATAAAACAACAGGTCTGAAAAAGACTGGGCCTGCACTGGGCCAGCATTTTTAATAATTTCCTTCCTCCTCTATAATACACCGACTAAACTTGGGAAAGAACTAGTGAGTTAAGTCAGATGTCTTTTCTGTGGGTACCAAGAGTATTGAACAGGAACATAAGTAATGCGGTCCACTTAATGGCCAAATGCATCACAGAATAGTCACTTGAGTGTAAACACAAACATCGTAAGACTGCCTCCCAAATCACATATCACTGTACTAAATATTCCATTCATCTTGAGTAACCACTTCATCCCGGTCAGGGTCAGGAACACTGTGTGCGAGATGGTAATACGCCAGTCCGGGTTAGATCAGATAAGACGATAGTTCATTGCAGGGCACCACGCACAAACACATCCACACACTCATTCACATGTAGGGGCAATTTAGCATAGTCAATCCACCTACTGGCAGGTTTTTGGGAGATGTGAGGAAACTGAGGAACAGAGGAAATCCACATGTATATATAGGGAGAACTTGCAGAACGCCACACAGCCAGTAATCCGATCTCAGGATTGAACCAGGGACCCTGGCTGTGAGGTGGCAAATCCTACTTTCTGCACCACCATGACACCCACCACTGTTCTAAACAGTATGTCAAAATAGTATCCAAAAATAGTGGCACACTATTTAGAACAATAGTGTGTTTTTGGGATGTTCTACCAGACACATCTATCTTTAGTAGTATCTATAGTGGTTGTATTCATTGAATACAATGAAAAGCTTGATTGTCTACTTTATGACTCCTCACATAAAGCTAAATACCAATTAAAAGGTAAATTATGTCTTAGAGCTCCTCCATTAGTGCTCCTGTTTTTAGTGGTTACTGTTAAGATGAGTGTCAGGTGGGAAATTATGTCCCACAACCACCAGAGAACACCTCTTACTTTCATGCATACTGTTATATTTTGGGAAACTAACACAGAATCTGTATTAGTAACTGTAGTGTACCTTACTAGACTGTATAGTTGTAAAGCAGGATAATCAGCACACTGTAAGGGACTGGAATTGATGGCCCTTGTTTTACAATGATTCCATTTTCTCTCAACTGGAACACTCAGTGATCCATTTATTGCTAGTCAAAATGTATTCAGTGATATTTCTGAAGCAAAATCCATGGAATCCATAGTGTAGGAGTATATTAAACTAGGGCTAGTATTATTGATTATTGGCAAAAATATTTTGTTAGATAAAGTAGTACTTGGGACCTTTAAGACCATGTAGACAATTTATGTTGTACACAGTAATAAAGTACGGCCTCTCAAGCATAAACACTCGTTGTTCGTAATACACTTGTAAAACATGCTCCTGAAAAGTTGCACTAAGCAAAAAGGTACAGTTTACAAATCTGTGAACCTCTGTCTCACACACTCACACACACACACTCACACATGCATTCCCATGCGCAAACACTCTCTCTTGCATAGTAATGACAATTAATCATCCGTGAAATTGACAATTGCAAGTCTGTTGCTGATGAATGGAATTCAAAGAGCAGGCTTTACTCACACACACACACACACACACACACACAAACGCACACACAGACCAATTCCAGTGAGAAAAATACAAAACTATAAGCCATTCTATGTCATTTCTCCAGCAAAGTCAAGTGCCATTAATATGTTTCTTGAGAAGAGGAAAGCAAAGAAAGTCTCACATCAATAAAACATTGAGAGAGCTGAGTGACTAACTCTGGCCCGTCATCCATCATCTATCATTCTTGGTCTTGTTGGATGGTTGCTCATTCATCAATTTAAATATCTGATCTGAGGTGAGGGTCTTATAGTCTTAAAATGTATAGTTTAACCATAAAAAGGCTATGTAGTTTTAATTACTCACCACAACACTCATATATTTACATAAAGATTTCCACTGATAAAATAGAACTTAGCATAGAACTTAAAATACATAACATAATAAATAAGCATTATTATTTTATTAGCTTTGGGCCTTTTTTAAAATCTTACCTTGCATTTCTGAGACTTGTATAACACAGCGACTGCTTGAACAGTGAGTGATATCATTAGATTAAATGTGCTGTTTGAGCAGAGAAATATGAAAAAACTGCATTTGATGTTATTTTTTTCTGCAAGAGTAAAGCAATTCATCATAGTAGCTAGTCATAGTAGCAACTGTTATTTCATAGCACTCAGGTGGAAATGAAATTGTGTATGTGAGTGTGTGTCGGTATGTTGTATGAAGGAGGTGATAAAAGCCTCATGGTAATTCACAGTGTGTCACTTTTCCTTTCTTCTCCTCTATCTGCTTCCTCTGCTGTTATCCACTTCACCTCTATCCTCATCTAGCACTGACGAGGGCCAGGGGTTACACCTGAGATATAGCGTACTGGCTAGACCTGAGAGAGCTAGTGTGTGAGAGGTACATCAAGGGTGTTTACACAGCTGACCACACACAAACGAGCACACACTACTTGCCCTCTGGTTTACATGTGGCTGTTTACTGGTCCAAGCTTACTGCTTTATTGCTTCTTTATAGCTGTCTTTTAACTGCATCCTTAATAGACCTACATAAATGGCACTTAACTACTTTAGGTAATTTACATTTCTGTTTCACACAATCACTTCTACACAGGAATTCAGTGGTAACGCCTTAAACTTTCAGCATGTTATTTATCATAAAGCATTATTCAGTAACTACAGTGAAATGGATAGCAAATACGTATAGTTACATGAGCAATGTAAGTCTGGACCCACTGACATGCCCCAGGAGTTTAAGGGGTTAATCAGAAAGGAGATGAATATGAATGCAAGCCATAGTTAAAATACTTGAAAGACTGACACAAACATCTACGAAGACAAGACCTAGTATTTCTGGGAAATTATTGAGAGGGCTCATCTGTCAACAGAAGGCAATACACTACCGGAAATAAGGATGACATCTTACTGAGTCTTATCTTTATCTAATTAGTGTTCCAAATTCACATCTGTATCTCGATTCAGATTAATATCTGAAATGACAGGACCTAAACCGGATTTTTTAAAAAAAATGAAACTTACACCACTGGAAAAACCCCAGAGGTAGAAATAGCAGCACTGTCAGCATGGTCTATGAATTCTGGCTCTGACAGTTCTACATCACTCAAGTTCATAATTGGTCTAAACTACAGATGTTCACGGGACTGTTTTTAATCCCACTTGTACAGTTTTTTTTTTGTTTGCACTTGCAAACAAATTTCCTAATGAATTTAGTTAGTTTTCTTTTCCAAAATATAAACAAACTAATAGCTATTGATCACCACACATTCATGGTAATGAATGTGTTCCTTATTGGTTCCATGAGCTTCAAGGATCTTTGCTATGTCATGAGGAATCCCAGTCCTGGTCTCAAACAGATGCCCTTTCTATTCATATTTGTATTTGTATGTACTTGTATTCAAATTACATCACTACTCTTAACTGTAGAACACCTTTTATAGTGGCTGAATTAATGCATTATCAGAGTAAAGTTATAATAGAAGTTAATGAAGAGGGAGAACAGCAAAACTTTCTGTAAAGTGAGGCCATTTAGAAATGAAGGAAATGTTGACCATTCATGCCACAGACAGTGGATGCAACCATTTATAAATGAGTCACCAGCATACTCCAACTATATAATAAAGGTTGAGAGAAGACAAACTGAAGGGTTGGACATCTAAAATGCAATAAATACTTTGTACGTGAGATTTGCTTTACATCATATTCTGTCTATGTCCAAGGCTATGAGTTTGAATGATGCAATATTGCAGATAAAAGTATACTGAAAACATCTTTAGTTGTGAGTGTGAAAAGACTAAAAGTAAACTATTCATTTGTTCCATATTTTTTTCTTACACTGTACTTCACAGATTATGGCTTAGATTTTTTTTTCAGACATAACAAATATCATGAAAATAATGCCTCCATAGAATAATGCCACCTATGAGCATGTGTGCATTTACAGTGACACAAACCCACATCCACACATCTGACCTTGCTATTCTCTTACACAGATGGTTAAGACCTTGAAGAGACACAGTTAAATAGAAACAGAGATAGAGAGAAAGAGACAGCACATCATACATCATGGCACTCACTTGGCCATGGAAGCTGAAGCTGCCTCTAAGTATGGCCGTGAACAGACGAGGCCGGCTGCGCTGCTCGAAGGGCATGGAACCACTCAGAACAATGTAGGAGATCACACCCAAGGCCCACATGTCCACTTCACAGCCATATGTCCTACCAGCCACCATCTCAGGAGCCAGGTACTCTGGGGTACCACATAGTGTCCTCAGTGCCCAGTCATGTGACTTTTGGCCTTCAGAACTAATGTT
Source organism: Pangasianodon hypophthalmus (assembly GCF_027358585.1). NCBI lineage: Eukaryota > Metazoa > Chordata > Actinopteri > Siluriformes > Pangasiidae > Pangasianodon > Pangasianodon hypophthalmus. The sequence goes on from NC_069721.1 coordinate 15,805,577, forward strand.
GGAATATTCCTTTACTTTGCAATGAAGTTTTGTAGATTTGTCATGGCCTCTAGCAGCTCTGTCTCTTCTACTCTTAACACAATAATTTTGTCTTCTCTCTTTTAGTTTGTCATGTGAAAACTGCATTTGTATATTCTGAGTAACTTCTTTTCCTTCTGCCATATTGAAGTTCGTGTGTTTATAAGCTTCTAACCCATCTGTCTTGCTTTCCTCTATGCAGGCATTTTGAGTTCTTTTAGTGCCCTCAGAAAATTTAGGAGTAATGGTCATCTCATCCACCACTCCATCACTGCCCCTTTCCATTCCTTCAAATCTCAAGCTTTTATCTATTTCCCTTTCATCTCCTGTGCTGATCCAATTCGTATCTTTTCTCCCATCTCCTCTAATGGCTACAACTGTCCTCTGGCTGCTCTCATCTCTGGCTTTCCCATCATCTACTAATCTGCAATTATCGTCAGCACCTTTAGCCTTCCTGTCTATAATATCACAACTATCGGCATCATCAGCACCCCCATCATCTTCCCTGTCTGACCGAGCACAACCGGCAATATCTTCACCAGTTCCAGCTACACAACTGCCCCCTGTTACCACATCATCATGGTCCACCATCTGGCTTTTCCGACTCCAGCAGGCCAGGCCAAAGTCAGTTATGATTAGGCGTGAGTCCTGCCCTGGATGGTAGTACAGCAAGTTTTCTGGTTTCAAGTCCCGGTGAATGACCCCCAGTGCATGGATGTAGCTTAATCCTCTGGACACCATAATTAGAGCTTTGGTGGCATCACGCTCTGTGAAGGAGCCTCGAGAAAGTACACGATCCAGTAGCTCTCCTCCTGTGGCCAGCTCGAGGACAAGATAAACACGGTGAGGAGTTTCAAACACCTCCACCAGACGGATGATATTAGCATGGTGGACTCTTCGCAGAATCCCAAGCTCGACTTGACATGAATCACGACCCTTGTGCTCTCTGACCTCCAGGAGTTTGATAGCAAAGGGCTGGTGTGTGTACCTGTGCTCAACACGCACCACATGGCTGAAGCTTCCCCGACCAATCAGAGCCTTGATGTCGTACCTGGAAAATATTAGCCATTGGTATGAATGCATTCTGCAATTGTAGTCAATAACTGAACTTTCCAATTGAAATGCCTATAAACACAATATTTAACCACTATGCCAAGGTGATTACATTTCTGTAGTCACATGACAAGCTCTGATAAGTTTATTATTACAATTATTACAATTCATACTTCTTTTAAATCACTGAATGCACCATTACCACAATAGGTCTTGTAGCTTTATGGAATTCACATCTGCCTGACTGAAAAGTTCTCATACAATTTCCAGGACTGTAAGAAAACTATTCTCCAAAATCCCCAAGTTTTAAATAATTTGCTGCTTGCTGTGAAGTTAACTGTTAATGAAGGATGGCAATTTTAATCATATTCCTAGGTGTCATATTTACCTGACAAATGACACTGGGCTGAGGGCATGCAGAGGGGAGTAGCTTAAAAATATGAAAGTGGCTTACAATTATGAAGACATAACATGTTTTTGGAGACAGTAATACCAGGAGGAGATTAAAACACGAAACGATACATGCATTTAGAGATCCATTTTAAATATAAAACCATGCATAGATTAGATGAAAAGGTAAATGATACTGCTTATATCTATCTGAGACTATGAAGCTGAATGGTTTAGTTTTGGTGCAAATTTGCCAATACAACATTAAAAATAACAAATTTAATTAAACTCATAATTAAACTGAATAACGTAGGTAATACCTTGCAGTGATCCGGGGATCAAACCTTGTCCGAAACTTTTCTTCACATTTGTTTGTGTTTTTGTTTCTAGTCTCAGGTTTCTTACTTCTCTCATTGCTGCATCCACTCCGCAGGTGAGATTGTTTTTGATACTTGCAGAACTCTTTATCAAAGTCCTTGTTTTTGTTGGATTTTACTTTCATAAATCTAAAATACCCACGCTTGGTGGGTGGCTCGGACATTAAACCTACTTTGCTAGAACTATTACCCATGGCTCTTCTTCATTCCAAACAGTGCAAAACCCCAATCCATGTAATGTAAAAAGCACAGCTTCAAGCCACCCTGGAACCACCCAATGGATGTGGAACCACCCACATCAACAGCAATTGGTTAGTTTTGCGGACAAAAGATAACAAATCAGTGTAAAGTTGTTTAGTTGTTAAAGTTTTTTTTGTGTGTTAAGTCATGTTGAAGTGTCTGAACACCTGCACTACCTGCAAATGTCACCTTGGTGTTAACTGTTTGATCCATTTCTTAGATTTGGAAAAAGGCAGCACTTGTTTGGCACTAAGAAAAACAATTACAGTTGGACATACTATAAAAAAACCCAAACCTATACAATTACAGTATGGAAGATCAAAGTAGACAAAAATATATTAATATTTGTCTTTAAAGAAATCTTTCATAAATGAATGATGAGTGGAGTGGCACTCTGAACCACCTCTGCACAAGACCTAAGATCCTCTCATTCAAGATAATAACGTGTTAGCTAGCATCATCTGCTTAGCAAATAACCAATATAGCAAACTTGCTAGCTGAGTCAAATGAACAACACATTAGCATTATGCCAGTCATTAGCATGGATATTAGCAGTTTATAGCTACAGCAACATTTAGCAAGTTAGACCAGGTTAGCTAGCTCCTTTAGCAAATGTTAGGTATCTTATGATCATGCACAAAGGCATGCATGACGGATAGACAACTCCATGGTAAGGAAGGCCCGTGGATTTTCATCTTCACTATAAGAGGTCCAGATCCACAGTCTCACACACTGTTGGTGGTGTTGTTCTTTCAGCTGGTTCTTTACGTTAGGGGTTGCCACAGAGGATCATTGGTCCTCATGTTTGATTTTGGCACAGATTTTAAGCTGATGCCTTCCTGATGCAACCCTCCCATTTTATCCAGGCTTGGGACAGGCACTGAGAGTACACTCCCAGTGGCTGGGTTGGTTCCTTGCCTGGGAATCAAACCCGGGCCGGGGTGGTGAGACCATGGGATCCTTAGCTGCTAGACCACCAGGGACACAGTCTCACACACTAAATTAACTAAATGTTAAAGTTACTAATTTTACTAAATATTAAAATTATTAATACATAAAGGAGTTTCTTATTGATTCTTATTTCTTATTTTTTACCAAACTTTTTTTCAAAAAAAGTGATTCACATGCAGTTGTGCTACTTAACAGTAAACAGAAAATTGGATGTTCTCAGTTGAAAACTTTAAGAAACATTCAGGAAACTCATAAAGAGAAAACTCATTGCACAATGGAGTGCCTTGAATATAATCAACTGCAGGCAAGTTCAATTAAACCCCAACACTAAATTAAGCAACATTCCTCTAAAAGTGCAGTCCCAAATCCCTATTGACAGAAATTAATGATCGGTCTCTCCTAAATGTGGCTTATTGTCTTAATGAGAAACCTTCCCTGCTGGCACACAATAGACTGAATAGTTAAAGTGCTAATCGTTAACTGTAAATTGTTCATAGGAGCGTTTACATAAGAAATTTGGTATTCATGACAGTACAGTGTTATTTCAGAAAAATGTTTGAATCCCACAAGAGCTCCTGAGTAAATAAGTATAAGGAGACTCGGCAAAAGATCTGACCTGATTTATATTGGTTTAATTTTTTTACATCACAGAACCCTGCAATTAAAATGAGGTTGTGTATACTATAAGTCATCACGTCACATCACTTAATGAAAATGAGTTGTGGTGTGCACATGCCTTGCACTTTACAGGTAATTGCCATCCATAAACATATACATGTGAGCATGAAGAAAATTTTTTTGGAAATCTGGCGGAAATTTTTAGTTCAGTTTGGTTTACGAAAACATTTACATCTCTTACTCTGTTTCATCTCTTACTCTGTTTCTTTTTTTATTTGACGCGCTTCATCATGGTGACATTGCTCTCACAGATGTGCTAAATGCTTCCAAACATGGACAGTATAAAATCTATGAGGAGGAGAAAATGGGATTCAAGTAATAGTTTCCAAAATTACATTCTCTTCTCACTATGCTTCATCTGAAAGAATGAGTCAGACTGAACTTCACAGAGGAAGACCTGCTGTTTTGGCAGCAGTAAGGGGAACACTAAATAGCACATTTGTGAGACTGTAATGCATGAAAATCTTGAAAGCAAATTTTGTGTAGAATTTTGACATTTTTATGTATTTTCTTTTTCTTACATTCAGAGACATCTTTGTGAATTTTTTTCACAGATGGGGAATTGTCATATTTCAGTAATCAAGGGCCTCATTTATAAAACGTTGCATTGATTCCAGAATTAAAGCATGCGTATGCACAAAAACCAAGAAATTGTTTGCGCAAAAAAAAAAAAAAAGATCTATGAAACCTCGTGTATGCACACCTGCATGCCATTTCTGCTTTACAAATCACATTCTTCTTGAATGTTCGTGAATACAAATAGGAAGTTGTGTCAGAGATCGAGACAAAGGAACACAATTATTTAAAACCTCTATTTAAAACTTTATAAATAAAGTTAAAGGAAATGAAAGGGATTATGTCTAAAATACGAATGATATATAAAAAAAAGCTTTTTTATACCTTTGCACTGGTATATTTTTACCAAGCTTTTTTTTTTATATCATTCGTATTTTAGACATTATCCCTTTTATTTCCTTTAACTTTATTTATTTAAAACTTTATTTACTTTATGTGAAGATTATGCTTGCCTGAGCATAAGATGTGAATCTGAGTATAGACGTGAATGGGTTTATCGGTTAATTGAGTTGTTGGTTAGGAGAGATGAGGGCCGGGAGCCCATTCTGCTCTGCCATGTTGTGAAGCACAGTACATGCTATCGCAATCTGGCAGATATTTTTTCTGGTTGGTATAGCAGTCTCCCACCTGAAGCAATGTCCCACCTGACACATCCAGACAACGCCATTGCGCTTTAAGCAGAATGGCATGAGAAAGTGAGTCATTGTAGCTTCTCTTCTCTGTTCTGCTCTGTGTGGGTTTGGGAATAAAAATGACTTGTTCATTTACAAAATTAAATTGCTTTTGATTGATGAATGGATATCCCTGATCCATCCGAAGGTTGTTAAGACCTCTCAGTGGACAGACACTGTACGTTGGTCTCTCTAAACCTGGGACCAACTCAGCACATAGTTCTAAGAGAATGGCTCTTGGAAATTTAAATCTGCTCATTAGCCTGTCATCATGGCAAGGAAATCTTTGTGGTGTCTAAAAATATATACTTATTGTTCTTATTGACTTATTGTTCGGTTGACTAACAATACAAAAAAGGCATTGTGCCATTTATATCATTATGTAGCCTATTAATAGATTTATGAAAGGGTGAAATTACTTCACAGCTGTTTGCAGCCTGTAATTATCCACAATTAATACCAATACATAACGATTTACTATCTCATTTGGATAAGAGATTAAACTGTAGACTGCAAATAGTTAATTGGAGCAATACATACCAATACACAGAAACAGATTAACCCATTAACCAGTCTACATGAATAAATAATAAATTGGTAAAAATGATATTATGCTTTAATGCTTCTTACGTCCAAACAGCCTACATGCAGTTATTATGGAGCAGAATAATTTGATATGAAGTGTAATGTGTGACTTGCACATTTAGCTGTAATTCTCTACGCATTCATAGGGTGTCGTTAATTCCCACTGTTTCTAAATGGCTATGGATGGCTCTATGCATGAGTCAAAGCAGATACGCTCATACACACGCTCAATTTCCCACCAAGGATTTCTTTATAAATCCCGGTTTCTGTGCGGGAGGTTGCATATGCACATTGCAGACCCATTTTCTGTGCGTACGCGCTCTTTATAAATGAGGCTCCTGGTGAAAATCCTTTCTAGAAATGGGAATGTTTATGCTGAAATGCATTTAAATGTGCACAGAGATCTTACACTGTTTGGTCTTGCCATTCATTGCAACTTTACATTCATGTGGTTTAGACTCAAAATAATAGTAAGATATTACCATATATTCCAGATATACAGAGAACATTGGTAGCTCCACATCTGCTGCAGTATGAGCTTGTATTGCATTTGTCCTCTAGGAACACTAGGCTCTCAGCTCGAATTGCAAAAAAAATCTTCATACACTTCATTAGGCTCATCCAATTGACTTTCTTTTAATCAGTAAATCTAAATAAGCACAGCTAACGTCCTCCAAAAAGCCTGTTAACTTCCTTTATTTGAGAGACACATTTCCTCCTCAAATGAGATCTTTGTCACTATGAAAAGGATGAAGTGAGAATCTTTGCACAAAGGGCCTTCTGTAAAGAAAACAAAATGTATTTGACTAATGGCATATCTAATAATGGTATAGCTAATAATTGTATCTCTAATTAATATCATTTTATTTGTGTACAATGCAGTGCAGTATTGGGCAGTCAACATTACTCTTTTGGAAAAGATCAGAAAATTCTTTGGATCTTCCTAGCTTTACTGGCGCTCGATTGGTAACAACAGCTGAAAGTTTAGGAAAGCCCATATGCTCATTTGCCATGCTTTTTACTACTTGGAAAATATCCCTATCGTTTGTTGCATTATGCAAAGCGACTGATTTCAACAGCTCTTTGTTAGCCTCAAATGAGCTTTTAATGGTTCTCATGAAAATGAGGAGTTGAATAACATCCGTCACATCTGTACTTTCATCCTGTGTGAGCAAAATGTATTTGCTGTCATTTATGGCTTGTTTGGGTGTGATTTTGAATGTCAAAAATTCTGTGTATCACTGTACAGTGGGACAATGACATGCTATGTTTCATCTACAGAAGCTTTCATCTCATGCATTTCTTCACAGTTTCACCCTAGGATAAAATTTTTTTTTTTTTTAGATTTAACAAGCTCAAGGTAAACAGTATAAGAAAAATGTGGTCATGACTCCTGCAAAATTGTGGTTTTAGTAAAAAGTCACTGCTGTCAACGAATTTCCCCTTTTAATTCAGCAATGATAGCAGCTCTCTAAACTCCAGTGGTCCTCTCATATTTCCTTTTGTGGGTAGTGGTTTAGTAGCTATTCAAGTTGAAATCCTTTATGACAAATTTTGTCTCCAAGAACACCAAACAAATTGGTTTGGCCTCGAATTCCATAAACAGATAATCTATCTCCCATTTTGACTGAAATATGCAGTTCTCAACGTCACTTCTTTTCATTTTTCATTACAATTTAACATACCAGGGTAAATCATAACTGCGTGGGGATACCTATGACATTGACACAGTAATAACATACCCTGAAAACAATCAATGATTAATCTTGAAAACAAGAATATTGACTGATGGGCCACAGTGAATGAAAGTGTGGGCTGTATGTGGCCCAAGGGCTGCCAATTTACCCATCTATGGGCTACATTGTTACCTTGAAAAGGGGCTCTTATGCCCAGGGAAGAGACAGAGAAATTTCTTTTAAGGGAAATAAACATTTTTTTGCCTGCTTCGGTCCTCCACAGTACACGTCCTATATGCAATAATTAATTAATAAATGGAGTGATATTAATTTACTAATTTCACAGATACACTTCACCTGCATTTGCATAATGTGATAATATTTTGCAAAATATTGCATTTGCATAAAGTGGAAAAAAATCTGATATATAACCCTTTTACAGTTACACATTTATATATTTACAAATTAGTCTTCATTTATTAGACTGAATTAAATGTAGTCATTAGATAAAATTTACCAAATGAAACAAAAATATGCAAAATGTATCATAATGATTCATCATATTTCTCATTTTAGTTTATAATGATCATATGCTGATTTGTAAAGAGTCGGAGAAGAAGGAGAGCAGTTAACCCCCAGTCAACAGAGAATGAGACTGACTCACCAATTTTTGCCATAACAATTCTGAAAGAGGAAGAAAATGATGAGGAATAGATTCAGACTGATCCATTACATGATCTGAGGCTCCATTTTGGAGGTAATGGGTTATGGTGAGAGTATCCTTATAGTGCAGTATATCTGCACTACTTCATCTGTCTAAAGAGTGCTGAAAATGAGCTGGAATGGGATGAGCACTTTTCTGCTCTTAGCCTATTAAAGAAATGGATAGGCATAGTTTGAAGATATTTTAAGGGTTTTAGAAAATGCACGAGCAAATTAAAATGCACATGAAATGAATATAATGAACCGAATATAATAAGACTAGACATTATTACAGTTGTAGCTGAATAGTCCATGGAGAAACATGTTTGGGACAGATATATTCACTGTACTTTGGAAGGCTTATATTTACTATTTCCACCTTTATGTTGGTAATTTCCTAAATTTTCATTAAATTTCTGTATTGAATTTTTGATGCGCAGAAACTGAAGCACAGTGTTCTGAGATGTTGCTTTACTGAAGTAAACGTGATTTAAATAAATGGATGTGGATCCTAAAAAAACTGGTTTTGACTGCTTGTGACTATCCATCATAATCACCCAATAATTCCACCATAATCCATTCTCTAATCTAAAATCCTTAATTGCCATGGTAACCATGGAGCCTGGCAATTAATTGTTGATTCACAACGAGGCCAAGCATTTGTTGGGTTTTTGTATTGATGTCACAATGCACAAAGCTTGATGAAATCACGCCGTGATGAGTGATTTATAATTACTGAAAGGAGGAGAGGAAAAAAATGAAGGCTGGAGCAGACATTTGTCCTTGTGTATTTACTGTATGTGTGTGAGTGTGAGAGCAAGGCAGAGATAGAGAGACCAAGAGAAAGAGAGAAAGTAAGAAGCAAAGAAAATGTGAGAGAAACTGCCCAGCAGCTCAACAGTATCAGCAACTCCACAGCTGTGTTTAAACTGGTGCCCATATACTCCCTATTCCCTACAACTGGCAAAGTATATTTAGGGTATTTCCTTATCAGCTAAGGTTCATTGTGTGGACATAAACCTCTTCCAGTACATTTTCCCCCACTATGCTTTCAGACATGACTACAAAGTGACAAAACTCACAAAAATGTTCACTAAGTAGTGGATAGGGTGCAGTTTTGGACATATGGTGTGACATTAGAATGTAGTTAGGATGCTAATACATTTGGCAGAAATGTGTGAAAGAATAATTATATTATTTCATTATTACTTACACATACACAGCTGGTATGTCTATCTAACCTCTGGCTGCTGAGATATTTGGATGAATACAAAAGAAGCCAGATATGGCTTAATTTTCTCCAATTTCATCTGAATGAAGTCATAATGAAAAGGCGGACTTGCCAACTCCAATACATACATTTTAGTCACTTTCTAATTATCATGAACATTAAATTTAGTGTTTAGATTTAACACTTTGTTGCCAGGCTATTTAATGTTTTTTTTGTTTAAACCTTTTGGTGGCTAGAATTTTGGTGCATCCTTAATTGTAGCTAAGTTGAACATACACTATATGACCAAAAGTATGTGGACATCACGCCCATATGTACCCATTCCAAAACCATGTGCAGTAACATAGTGTTGGTCCCCCCTTTGCTGTAATAATAGCCTCCATTCTTCTGGGCTTTCCATTTCCAAGGCTTTCAGCTAGATTTTGGAGCATGGCTGTGAGGAATTGTGCTCATTCAGCCACAAGAACATTAGAGAGGTCAGGCGCTGATGTCAAGTGAGAAGGCCTGGCGCACAGTTGACGTTCCAGTTCATCCCAAAGATGTTCAGTAGGGTTGAGGTCAGGGCTCTGTATTGGCAAACCATGTCTTCAAGGAGCTCACTTTGTGTACAGGGGCATTGTCATGAAGCAGGCTTGGTTTCTTGAGTTCCAGTGAAGGGAAATCTTAATACTGCAGCATAAAAAGCCATTCTAGTGCTTACATCTTTGTGGAAACAGTTTGGGGAAGGCACACATATGGGTGTGATGGCCAGATGTCCATATATTTTTGGGGGAGACGGTCTCCTCAACCCTGAGCCAGCAAGTATTTGCTTTCAGGAGTTTAGGAGGAGGAGATATACATCAATCATCACAGTTAGCTGACTAGCTTGTTGCTAACAAATGGCGATCAATGAAGGTGTCCATGTTTTTTCGCCACTTTGTAGTTTAAATGCACGAAGGTCGAAAATGATGTAATTCTGACTTCCCACTTCCAAGTAAAGCATAAATATCAGAGTTCAAAACACCTATGCAACTGTCAATCATTTCAGATTGCTGATTGAGTTATCTGTCGTTTTACTGGAGGAGAAAGACAGTGGCTCTTTTGGCGTATTTTTGATAACTAGTACCAGTATGCCATGGTGTTAACATTTGGAACTCTTATGCAAAATGCATAAAGATTGGCAAGTCTGAAAAGCTACAAATACTAGCCCAACATCTAACACCTAATCTTTTTATTATATCTTTTTATTTACATGACTGGAGTCAAGTGAATTGTTATGAATTTGAAAGTGTCTCAGTATGTTGGTCTATCAGTGCATACAATTTCCCATACAGACAGACAGATGCTTCTGCAACACTTCACTATTGTAAAAAACACCAACATATGACTTAAACATACACACAGATACACTCATTAAATATCAAATCCTCCATGATTTGAGTCAGGATTATAAAGGAAGAAAAAATACAACCATGTGTAGCACCTGAATGCCAATGGTTTAGAATCTTCTCCTAGTGCTGTCAAATATAGCTATTAGTGATATTAAATCTGTCATACAGTTGAAGCAAGACTGCCAAATATTTACTCTTTAGAGAGTTGTGTTCATATTAGTTCTTCTTCAGTTGGTGATTAAGTAGGTATGTTTAAACTCACTACTTGAAGCGCAATACTTATTTCTGGTCACAGCATATCCTTACATTCTTGAACTTTATGCATGATCTCAGCACATCATATCTATTTTTGATGCCAAGACCACATAGTTGCCATGGAAGAAATTCTGGCCTTCATAAAGGGACAAAATATCTCAACTTGGCATGTAAACCTCCATTTAGACTTAGAATGTAGAATTATTTGTGTATATGATTGTGCCAGGAACACATATGAATGTGATTATCGGATGTGACATAATGTGACATCGGAATGTGTTTGACTTTCCTGTAGAGTTTTTCAAAGTGGTTAATTATCAAGGTTACATAGTCAATTTATTTACAGGCTTCTGATGCCACTGAAGTTATATTTGACTGATCTGATATTAATTTAACCAAGAAGAATATTCAAATGTTTTTTTTTAACGAAACATTTAAGTTGTATAATTATGAATTTTTGCAATACTGTAATTGGACTGTAAAATTAGGTCTTTTCTCATACTTTTGCAATATGTAGTCACCTAGTGTTTCTGCACTGCATTAAAAGTGAGACCACACACTAAAAATGGCCCTCTAAAAAACACACCAGAACTTATTTATTGAGATCAAAATCTATCCTTTCTCCCTGACTTCCCAAATATTTCATTTTTTTCTGTCTTCTAACAACATTATCAAAGCATTTGAGTTACTCACTTGTGTGTGTGTAAGCCTAGAGGGCAAATAGAATAATGAATGCAGCTGACAAATCATGTAAATATTGCCTCTATATTTGACCTTTTCAATATTTTGCTTTTGGTAAATGGTGTGAAGTGTGATAGTTTAATAGATTCTGCTGTCAGCGAATGGGAAACAGTTGTAATTGAGGCACGAATGTGAGCATTTGTAGTTTTTATGTAAAGAAAGGGCAGAAAAAGAGAAAGAGAGAGAGACAGCTTGTTTACATTTTACAGGTCGTTTACAGGGAAAGATCAATGAGTTACTCAGAACCTCCTTCCTGTCTCTCTTCTTTTGCTTCTTACTTTCCCTGTCTGTTTCTCTACTCTGTGCATGTCTCTATAACTCCACACATCTGTCTTTCAGTAACTCATTACTTATCTTCCTCCATTCACTTCAGCACTCTTCACCTCTGCTATCCCTATTGCTTCCCTCAAAATCCACCCACTCCCCTTTGCCAACTGTGTGTTTGTGCAGATCTTTTTAGTATAGATTGTGCAGTTTTGCTCCTCCTGGAGTGACTGCCGTAATAAAGAGCTGCAGTGCAGGCCTGCGGCGGAGAAACAAAACTAATTAGAGTGACAAGTGGGACCTGGTCAACTCAGTTGGCTGCATAGGAGGCTGCTTCATCTCCACAGTCGTCCCTTCCTCATGGGAACACTGACGAATACTCTCATTTTCTTCAGGACAGTTAGTGGGTCGTACAAGGAAGAGGAGGAGGGGATGTCAGTAAATGAATCTCCGGTGACATCTCGATCGAGCAAATCATGACTGCCGCACCAGTTGGGAAAACTTGATTAAAGTGACTGATTTTGTTCCTCGCTTGCTCTGCGCAGCATAAAGCTGCAGCATTTCCACGTGCAATTAATGGACAGGGATGTTAATTGCTTTCTAGAGGACCTTATTGGAGATTAGGGAACAAGAATGGAGAGTGAAGGTTACATGATTTGTCTTTTGAATAAGAAGATAACTAGGACGAGAGATCCCTTGCTCAGGGGAGTGTTTGTCCATTAACCCATAATGCCGATTGTCTTATATAAGACAGGGGTATGAACTGATCGTTCTTTTTTAAGATTAAAGAACAATTGTCTAAGGATATGGACTTAGTGCAATGTGGAATAAAACATGTTTTTATGCTTACACAACATTAGACATAATATATATTTGGAAGACTGGATCCTCAAGTGTTTGTGGGTAAATCTTACCCCCAGAGCAATTACCACTTGTTATGATCGGACATATTTGTAACATCATGTGTGTCCTGAACAAATTAGCATTAGTAAATCTTTTGTTAAACCACACATATACCAAAAACTATGATGTAAGAATTTATATTTCATCCATGCTGAAAGCAAAGTGAGTTATCTTGAAGGGGTAAAAGTGGCACACAGAGAATAATTTGATTAAAAATAATGCTTAGATATGGGGCTATCACTTGCTTCTTGAGCTCTTATAAATCTAATATCTGTTCTATACATTCATCATGCCTCAGGGTGAACTTATTTAAAAGCAGACCTGTGAATCTGAATCTGTGCAATGTGTCACTCACTGGAAAGGAACATGCTTAATTTGAAAATGGGTTGTCAAATTACTTCAATTATACTGCATGCTGAATCTTCTTCAAATGGATCCTAGCAAATGTATTATGCCTCCTAATTACTGATGAGCATTGAAAAGGGAATGATTTCTGTTGCTTCTGTGTAGTTTGACTCCCTTATTTCCCTTTGCTGCAGCAGCCTGGCACTTAGTGTAAGAGCACTCTAAATATTTAACAATCAAGCATTAGCACCTTATTTTACAAAGTCATTCCCCACCCTCATAAGCAGATGGAAAATTGGAGAAATGGAATTCTGATGTCACTTGGTGTGTAGGCTGCAATTAGTCAGAGTAGAAACATGCAGCTGTGCTGAACACAACAATGAGAACCATTTTGGAAATGAAATCACTGAGATTGCATTTTAAATAAGTGCTTTGGGCTGAACGAAGCAATGCAAACACACACAATAATAACCACATGTCGCAAAAATAGATGTCACACCACATATGAATGCACACACGCACACGCACACACACACACACACACACACACACACACAGGCAACACGAAAATGTTAGTAGCGCAGTAACTCTGCAAGAGAAAAATCACAAACACTTTACAACACCGTTCAACAACTCATAGATAACTATGCAGGAACTAAGGAGGAACGAACGAGTAGTTCTTCATTAACACTGATCTTATTCTTATAAAATACTAAGAACTGCTAGTTATTTACTCAGTATGTATGTTAGTAGGAGTTGACTTTTAACTATGCAGTAATTAACTGAGTCTTAAGCAGTAATTACTGAGTCTTACATTTCTTTTGCAGAACTACTAGCTAACTATGGCTCTTTTATAATAACTTCTGAATAATTTTTAATCACGCCAACATTAATTCCCAATAGCGAAGCCTTACCTTCCTGTTGGGGATCTACTACCTAATATACCTCAACCTGTTCCAACACCTCTGTGTCTAAAATGTACATGTTTATATGAGATATTATAGGTCTCCTCAGAGGAGCACAGGGTCAGAGTGTTGTTTTTATTTAGCCAGTCAAGGTCTATAGAGAGAAATGGACAACAATAACATAAAAAAGTACAAGGCTGTAATGTAGAAATCAGTAACAAATTCTTTATTAATAACATACTTTCAAATTTGTTTATAAAAAATTATTTTAAATAATAAAATTTAGTAAAGAATTACCATGTGTAATTCTGTTCCACATCATCATTAACTAGTAATGAGTTTCCACATGTTTCACTTTACAATACTGGTCCACATCTTCATTAACTACTGAAGAACGACAGAGTAACACTTTGGTAATTATTAATTGTTCTTGCATAGTTGTTGGGTTACTAAGAAACATTACTTAAAGTGTTACTGTAAAGTAGAAAAAGCAATTCATTGGTTATTTATTTGTAGTATATTATTTAAGTTGTAAGTTGCTTTAATAAGCTGATCGAGAGTCCTAAGTTTTAAATATAGAAAGTGCAGGTTATTTTAACTCACTGGTAGGTAAATCAGGATGGCATGTTGGCAATTCCAGCATCCCTGGTTTGATCCTGATCTCAGATTACTGTCTGTGTAGAGTTTCATGTTGTCCCTGTGTCCGTGAGGGTTTCCTTCAGGTCCTCCCCTTTTTTCCCAGCTCCGAAGAACATGCCAGCATGTTAAATTGGCTATGTTAAAATGCCCTAAAAGTGAATGTGTGTGTGTGTGCATGATACCCTGCAATGGACTGTTTGCACTCCTGCCTCATGTCCATTGTTCTTGGGATTGTCTCTGGATCCACCGTGACCCTGATCAGGATTGAAGATGAATGAGTGTCTTTGCTCATGTTCATGTCATTTTGATTTTTAATCAGCATAACAATTTAATAAATTCCTCAATTTAACAATAAATTGCCAGTGTACTCCAGGACATCATTTCCACATGTCCACAAAACCCTTCTGTGTGTAACAATAGCTTTCTGAACACAGTTAGATTGTGTCTCTTATTTTAGATATGGGAAATGTTTGAACAAAAGGTCTGATATGTGAAGTGTTTTTATGTATGGTTTATTGACTGACAACCCTGGATGCGCCTCGACATTGACCAAGGTCTCAGCACTCCTTCTCTGTGTGAGTCTGTTAGACACAAAAGGTTCTGTGTACTCTTTGAGACCTTATGCCTTCAGACACCTGGCCTTGTGTGAAAGAGTCTAGGGAGACACACTAAACACTCAGAGAGGCATCAACTCTCAAAAAGTCTCCGAATACTAGACAAAATCCCTAGCAATATACTTTATAGTATATTGTACTTCCCAGAAGCTTGTGTAAGGAGTGCAGAGACTTGGGCTTGATGAGATAAATAATTAAGGCCATATTGAAAATAAATTACAAGGAAAGGTCACAGATAAAAACTGGAATTCATTCTTTTGGGGGTGTCAAACATTTCTGTTAGCTGGTTTTGAATGAAACATGTCACCATTTTTGGTTGCATTTGCTGTTTGCTGAGTCAAGCTTTTGAACCTGCAAAGTGGAGAGAATTTGATATTTACATCCCTTCCTTTCCTGATGCACACATTTACCAAATGAATTGCAGTACAGTACTACTTATTTATTACATTTACAGTGTACATTTGTCTGGATAAACATTATTGTTAACATAAGCTTAATAGGTAAAGATTTGTTATTTTACTTGTGTAACCACTAGAAAGCCATTTTAAGGAAGTTCCGACAGCAGAATAAGCTGTTGTGACTGATTATATGTGATGTATTACAATTAACGAAAATTAAGCATTTGCATTTTAATAACATAATTATCATCAGTTAGATGGATTCATTAGTCTTTATTAGTATGGAATCAACTTAGACAAGTGCAACTCAACAGAGCATGGGCAATTTAATGGAACAGAAAGAAAAAGTCTACTGTATGACGTGCACACACACACACACACACACACACACACTCAAAGGGGTAAAGGTAGATTACCCAGATATAGAGTGTTGGGTTGCAGGGTATCTGTGAGAAGTCCAGAATCTATAGGATTTAAATGGAAGTGTCACATCCTTAGATCATATTTCTCTCTCTCTCTCTCTCTCTCTCACTCACACACACACACATGCACACACATCACATCACGTCTCACCACATCAAATTGCTGTTAACCAGCAGGCAGCTCAGTGACAGTTGGGTAGGAGTTGTCATGATGAAAAACCATCATGGTCTAGTGAGGTGTGTTGATGCATATAAATTAAGAATACACCTCAATTACAAAGACTGACACTTTCACTAAGCAGGAAACCTTTTTGCAAAAATGAGAGAGACAACAGAAACACTTCCATTTCTCCCTCTCTTGCTTTCTTGTTGGATGTCTTGGTGTCATGTTTTTTCACTATGTCTGTTATCTCCACCATTGTACATTCTTTTATATGCTTAAGTATGCACTTTTTAAAACCCAAACCAACAATTATATTTAATTATAGACCTTTCCCTTGGCGTCTGAGCTTGGTTAATTAATTAAGTCTAAGAGGCTGTGCACACTCATTTTCCATTCTGATTATCATCAATTAATTAATAGTGTACACAAAGAGATACAACAACTATGTCTTTGACTTTGACAGGAAATGGGCAAACCTTTGCACTGACTGAATATAATGCCACATAGCTTCAAAGGTCACAATATTTCTATGACCTTATACATGGCAGAGAAGGAAGAGAAGGAGATTTGCCAACAGGCATTTCTCAAAACAGAGGATTTGCCAACAGGCATTTCTCAAAACAGAGGATTAACCCTAATATTTACCTATTAATTAATGATTGCATGCTGATTTATTGTCATATTTCTCTGGGCGTGCAGTTCAAAGATATAGGTATTACAAAAGGCACTGAATTAATTGCATGATTACTAGCATATTAATCCACAACTCTAATTAGCTGTAACTGTGGCACGCCTGATTCACTGTTTTATGAACAGGTATGCCTGCTTCAGAAAGCTCAGACTTTTAATGAAAAGATCCACCAAAGGAACAGTTCAGGAGTGTTCATCGACCTCAGTCCACATTTATATTCTGTCCTGTCTCCAAACACACCAAAGTCAGGTAATAAACCGTTTTTGAATGCTTAATACCTGGGTATGTTTGCTGAAACAGAATAAAATGGCACAGGCTGTGGCTTCTTGGGAAATGTAATAAGAAGTATTGCCTTAAACCACATTTTGTGCTCACTGACTAAACACAGATGTTTCCCTTTGGTATTTTGTGAGCATAGCTTGCTGTGTTTGTGCACGAATGCAGGTGTTCATGAGATCTGCTGATTGGCCACAGTGCTGTTGTTCTCTATTTCTATTAACGATTATATTCATTGCAGTAATCAGGCTTTTCATAATAGTCCAGGTGCATTACGGATGAAATTAGCATAGGTATAAGCTGTGGTAACACTGTGATAACACCAATTAAATGAGCATTGGGATCAATAGAAGTTATATAGCAATATGAAATGGTTTTAAATATGGCAATTAAATATGGCTTGAGCTCAAAAGTTGTGTTTGGCTGACTTATAAAATAAAAAAAAAAAAAAACAAGCAAATTGTTATTGTTGCTATTGCTATTGTTTCTAATGGAACTCTATACTGATTATTCCATATTGAATAACACATTGATTATTCTCTGTATTATTCTCTCTTTGCTACGCCACTCACATGTTCTTTCTGTAGTTTCTGTTCTACCTCATTTTTACTCCACTTTGTCTTTTACAATACTGTGACTGTTACTTTTTGTCCTCTTGTCTCTGAGTTCTCTCTCTTTCATTGCCTCTCTGTCTTTTTTTATTATCTGCCACAGCAATAAAAGCTCATGCTCTTCTCTTTATCCTAACATGTTTTTCTTCTCACTTCCTCTCATGGTAATCTCTCCCTGACCCATTGCCATCTGTTCTCCTTCTCCTGTTTTTCTCATGAAGACGGAAACACTGCTTTCTGTAATCTGACTGGAGTAAATTGAAGGACTGAGTCTAATGTCACTCACCATGAGAGATGGAGAAAGAGCAGAATGATAAATGCTAGTAAGAGGAAAGAGCCATCATCTTTCCAGTTATCGAGGTTCGTTTCTGCAGCAGTGAAATGCAGGGACGGATGAAGGGAGGCTACTGCACTAAAGCAGCAGACTTTCTGATAAGGACCAACACACTGAAGCATCTGATGAATGAGTGTCAGGGGCATGATCTAATTCCACAGATTTCACTGATAATTAATTGAGGGAAGCATGCAAACAAAGACAATGAATGTCCCAGCTGCTTACACTTTTTCAGCTCTTAATAGACACACAAACATACATCTTTCACCAAGCACATCGCAGTGCCCACACCTTTGGAAATCACATGGCATGGAAAGGACAAGAGCAAAGCCATCACTCTTTACTGATGAATTTAATATTCCAGACTCTCTACCTTAGCATTAAATATGATGGAGTGCATGTTACTAGCTTTCTACCAACACGCGTTATTATATACTCTATGTGTGGTGACCTTGGAAAACCCATGAGATATTGCTTCAACTGGCAAACCGCCAAAAATGATGGAAAGTCAGATATTGACCAAAATTGGGTTTTCTGCGTTTCACATACCCTGCCACCTCGATTAGTTACAAAACATAGATATATTTCCCCAGAATGATGCAGAAATATTTTTATTTACTTTAAAATGATCTATACTATCTGGTTGCAGACATTAAGAAAATAACACATAAGCCTAATAGATTCAGTTTGCAAATGGCCCATCTGTCAGAGATGGAAAAAGTTGTAATGTTAATCAAAAATTGAGAAATTTAGCCAACAAAAAGAACGCTTAATAAGTGATTATTTCAGCACCAATATAAGAGCAGACAGTGATCAGTCGAGTCAAGAACAGTGATTCCTGAACAGTGAGGCTCTGGCTCATCAACTGCCGTGACTCTCCTCAGGAGATGTGACCAGAGAGACTGATGTGGATAATGCTGATGATTAAAAATGATTACTTGTTTCGGTTATAAGCTTATAATCTTTGACATAGTGTTATTATCTTTTTAATAAATAGATTTGGTTAGAAATTTACAGGTGAGAATTGTGTTTGCTTGCTATTTCCTGTAATCTCAGTAAAAAAATTAAAAAGAACTGAGATAATATAGCAATGATAACACAGTAATTTAGAACTCCAAATCTAGGTTACAATGTAGATATTATTAATTCTAACAGTCTATAAAAGTTATTTGCCCTTTAAAAAAATACAAAAAAGGATATTATTATTAAACATGGGATGACTGCTGGCTGAGTTGGACTTAGTTTTGATTTATTGCATACTAAATTAAATGCAAATCAAATGAATAAATAGCAGTTGCTTTTATGAAATCAATATGTTGTTGTCTTTCAGCTGAAATGGAATGGAATATTTAAAGGCAATTTTCTGTCTTCTCACTTCTCCGGGTAAAAAGAATTTCAAGTAAGATGCCACTTAGGGCCTAGGGAGGAAGGAATTATGGCAAGTTGTTCATTCATCCATTCATTCATTCATCTTCAGTAATCACTTTATCCTGAAATGATTAAAACCATATCACAGCAGTAGCTGCAAGTCTGTGTGACATTAATTAATGACTGAATATAGCTTGAGCCATATATTCAGAGCAAACATTTGGAGTATGATAAAGTTGTTAGCTACAGTAGCTTCATAATGGCAGAACAAATTTAAAAACAAAACAAAACAAAACAAAAAAAAAAAACAAATGTCAGACAACAGACAGAAAGTGGTGCTAGGTAGCAGCCACTGAGCCAATGAGTATCACACATTTAAAAAAACACTTTAAATGCATGACCACATTTTCTGGTACACTACATTTTCTGGTACAATAATGTACACCAGATAGGACATCTTCACTGTTAGGAGAGGACATATTTATTGTGTCATGTATCAGAGGATTGGCTGCAAACTACTTGGCTTGGGAGGTTTTATTTGTCGTGATAGCTCTAGCATTCTAGCTTGCCAGTGCTAATGAGATCCTTGATTTCAGAGTTATAGCAATGGATACACTTTTTGTTAAAATAATTTATATCAGAGACTCTTAGCTCCAGGCCTGGTGTGACTCAGCGTTCTGCACAGTTTGAAGCTTTTCCTGCTCTAACACAACTAGCCAGCTCATTAGAGGGCTTCACAACTTGCTGATTAGCTGGAACAGGTGTACAGGCAGTAGGAAAAACCTGAAACTGTTCAGGGCAGTGGGTTCTAAAGACTAGTGCCAATTTTATGTAAAATGGTGATTTAAATAAGTTAAGCCATTTGGGTTATGAATATCACTAGCCTGGGGACATGATGAAAATTTTGTTCTTAGTCTTTGCCTCTTTATTGGCTTTAATTCTTTAATTCCTTTTTAAGCACAGGGCTGTGGGCCCTGAGCTTCTCTATCACAGGCAGACATTAGCACTTGCTTGTCACTCTTTAAATGTGCCATGTATTTCCCCAGACAATACTGCAGACATGATTTTCTCTGGTGGGTCATCTAGAGGCACTATTCTGTTAGTCTGTATCTCTCAGCAGATCTGTGGCGTTGCCTTTTTTTATCCCTTCAGCTGAGCTCAGATAGCAGCTATACATAGGCTGAAGCGCTGAAATGTTTAAAGTTTTACCACAACAGCAACCTTTGACAGTTGATGCAGGTCAGGTTTTCTGTGATTTATTCATGCACCAGAGTCAGGAGGAAGAGTGCTGATATGTGTTCAGTGATCATGGTTTTGTGAGTGGCTAAGATCATGGAGTTCAGTCATCCCTGTTTTTTCACGGTGTTCCAAAACATAAAATTTGAAAATGGATAAATGCAAAATACCATAGTATACAGGAGAAAAGAAAATATACTTTTATGCTTAATTGCAAAGGATTTTTATGTAGGTTTTTAATGCATTCAGTACAAGTCCATTGATATATACAGTACATTAGCATGTTTGACTCTCACAGGGAAACAGATCAGCAATATTATCAGTCCAACATACACTAGAATCGATAATGCTCTTTAAAAAAAAAAAAAAACACATCTACTTAAATGTGATGCATCAGTAGCGACTCATGCATCAGTATAATATTCCTCTTCTAGGGATAGCTGTATTTTGCATTAATGGTATTCTGGCATATATTACAGGCTATAGAAATAAACAACAGGATATTAAAATCTTATATTGCGTTTTGCCTTTGAAAATATGGAGATTTGCTGGTATAATACACAGGGCTGAGAAAATAAAGGTGAGGGAGAAAATAGTGCGTGCGTGGTGGCTACTGGTATGAATTAACCTGCCAAAGAACATTATTATCCTCCAGTAAATGGAAACATTGAAAGGATGTGACATGACAGCCTATTCCAGCCCTCAATATTTATAACTCAATAAATGCTTTATGTCCAGTGTTAAATGTGAACAAGACCAAAGAATGCTCCATGGAAATGAAGAGTGTAAGAAGCTTAGAAGTGGACACTAGTGCTATCACTTTACCTGTGAAGCACCACAAATGCCGGATACAGGAAATTAGACATATATATATATATATATATATATATATATATATATATATATATATATATATATATATATATATATATATACAGTAAGGCCTGGAAGTATTTGGACAATGACTGAGTTTTTGTGATTTTGCCTTTATACACCACCACAATGGATTTGAAATAAAACAATCAAGATGTGATCGAAGTGTAGACTTTCAGCTTTATTTTAAGAGGTTCCACAAAAATATGGCATTTACCATTTAGGAATTACAGCCATTTTAAGCAAAGTACTTCCATTTTCAGGGGCTCAAAGGTATTCGGACAATTGACAGACAAGAAGTTAATTGATCAGGTGCAGTCCATTCCCTTGTTACTTCAAGACAAATGAAGCAGAAAAAGGTCTCGAGTTGATATCAGGTATTGAGTTGGCATTTGGCAGCTGTTAGACTGGAGCTACCAATATGATGTCCAAGGAAACCTCAAGGCAAGTGAAGGAGGCCATCATTAGGCTGAAAAAACAACATAAATCTATAAGAGAGATAGCAAAAACCTTAGGGGTGGCCAAATCAACAGTTGGGTACATTCTTAAAAAGAAAGAAAGCACTGGTGAGCTCAACAACATCAAAAGGCTTGGAAGACCATGGAAGACAACTAAAGTGGATGATCACAGAATCCTTTCCTTGGTGAAGAACCCCTTCACAACATCAACAGAGGTCAAGAATACTCTGAAGAAGGTAGGCGTATCATTGTCAAAAGCTACAATCAAGAGACGCTTTCATGAATGTAAATACAACAAGGTGCAAACCACTGGTAACATTCAAGAACAGGAAAGCCAAATTAGACTTTGCCAGAAAACATCTAAAAAAGTCTCCCATGTTCTGGAATAAGACTCTTTGGACTGATGAAACCAAGATTAACTTGTACCAGAATGATGGGAAGAGAAAAGTATGGTGAAAGAAAGGAACAGCTCATGATCCAAAGTATACCACATCGTGTCAAACATGGTGGAGGCAGTGTTATGGCATGGGCATGTATGGCTGCCAGTGAAACGGGTTCACTGGTGTTCATCGATGATGTGACTGCTGACAGAAGTAGCAAGATGAATTCTGAGGTGTATAGGGCTATACTCTCTGCTCACATTCAGCCAAATGCTACAAAACTGATAGGACGCCACTTCACAGTGCAGGTGGATAATGACCCTAAACATCCTGCGAAAGCAACTCAAGACTTTTTGAAGGCAAAGAAATGGAATATTCTTCAATGGCCAAGTCAGTTGCCTGATCTCAAACCAGTAGAGCATGCTTTTCACTTACTGAAGACAAGACTGAAGGCAGAAAGACCCACAAACAATCAGCAACTGAAGGTGGCTGCAGTGAAGGCCTGGCAAAGCATCTCCAGGGAGGAAACTCAGAATTTGAGTTTTGAGAACATGGGCTCCAGACTTCAGGCAGTCACTGACTGCAAAGGATTTTCATCCAAGTATTAAAATTATGGTTATATTTACAATTATGTCACTTTGTCCAAATACCTTTCAGCCCCTGAAAATGGAGGTACTTTGTTGAAAATGGCTGTAATTCCTAAATGGTAAATGCCATATTTTTGTGGAACCTCTTAAAATAAAGCTGAAAGTCTACACTTCGATCACATCTTGATTGTTTTATTTCAAATCCATTGTGGTGGTGTATAAAGGCAAAATCACAAAAACTCTGACATTGTCCAAATACTTCTGGACCTGACTGTATATATATATATATATATATATATATATATATATATATATATATATATATATATATATATATATATATATATATATATTGTTATTTCACATAAATTGCTGAAAAACACTTGCTTATAACCTGACTGAAGAAAAACATGTTAGAAGTTGCGTAATGGGTTTCAGTTTCACTGTAGCTGCTACTTTTGTCCTACTTGTCGGGTAATGGGCTAATATAACACAAAAAAGTGAAATGTAGCTAAAGACAGATGACTTTCAAGGACTATAAAAAAACTTCCTGCACCTGTTTTATACATTTATATTATTACAACTGCATGATGTGCAAAATTACAAAAGAATGTCACAGGCTTAATTATAATCACTTGTACTACTGCTAAAAACATGGCTTGTAAGCTAATGCACCACTCAGTAAGTACCTCCTCATCACATCATATTCACTCTGCAGCTGGCTTTTTGCTGCAGAACATCAGCTACTAACTATGATGAAGACGTATCCATGAGTGGAAATGAGGTCGTTCTGCCTGCTGAGGTTAGACTGCACATTAGCATCTGTGAGCACAGATAAACCTTTAAAAAGTCATGCAACTTCATTATCGTATGTTACTTTCTGCTGAACAAGCAGCAAAATGTCTGTATTAGCCATATGCTAAATTTAATCCTTGCAATTACAGGTGGTGTGGTAAGGCTGAACAAGCCTAACACAGCAGGACAGCGGGATGCTGTATGAACATGTCTTTTGAGGCGTTTAATCCCCATGCTTAATGTCTTGAGCACTGGGAGTCTCTTTCTACATTTTTTTTGTTGACATTACACAGATATAAACACAACATGATTATTAAAATGTGTGGAATATTTGGACTGGGGTTGTTTCCATGATTAGTAGACCAACCTTTGAATATTTGCTTACTCTGTCTCCTCAGAATATCTAGGTAAAAGAAAACACGATCACCTGTGTGATATTCATGAGAAATGACTCTATATTTGCCATTTTAGCTGAGATCACTGTTAGGTTAAACCAGACTATACCAACATGCACCTCCACATAAACTGTTAGAGCTTTCACTGGACCAGAATGCATGTTTTCCCTCCCTAATTAATATTGTTTTTTTTTTTTCATGCAGTCATGTAATGGAGAATGGTAGATGTAAGCATAAGCCTTTATTGAAAATCAAAATCAGTCGTAGTCAAAATTTAGGCATGGGTTAATTGATCAGGCATATAAAGCAATGAACGATAATCCAAACCAATAGGAAGAACCAAAAGTCATACTCAGAATGGCAAACAGAGAAAACAATGCTCAGAAATAGACACAGAAAATGGCAAACTCTTGTAAATAATGTTAGTGAGTGAGCTGGTTTATGTACACTGAAATGATTGAGGATTATATAGGAAAAAGTTGCAGTCTATAATCAGACGAGTGGGAGTTTAATAATGTCTGGATTGGACATGGGTGGAGTTGTGGTGAATTCTGGATCAGTGGTGAATTCTGATGGGAAGTCAAGAAACAAAGAACTTAACAAGTAATCAGAAAAGCTCAAAAATGTAATCACTTTTCATGCACATAAACAGGATGTCTGTCTTCCCTCTGGAGGCATAGCAGAAATGCTGGCTAGATGTTGACTCACAAAAATTTTGTTGATGGCATGAAATTTCTAACTAACTAACTAACTAACTAAATAGGCAGTACAAAATGAAGGCATAAGATAACAGTTATATAGTTTTGGTGTTTTCTTTGTAACCATTGCTATAGGCAAAGAATGAACAATTTGAAAAATATGGGGCAGGGTTTGAAAAATGATATAATCAGGTGGTGTGGTTAGGTACACCCATGGGAAAAAGAAAGTATGCCCTTCTTCAATTCTATGTTTTATTTTATCAGAGACTAAATAACATTTGTGTGGTCCACACTAACTTCTATATACGAGACTGTCACTCTGTCACTGTATACTGCTGCAATATTCACTCCAGTGAATCATTCCAGTGGCTGAAATGAACATCATAATAATATATGATTTGATATTGCTTAAAGATTTTATATCAATATTTCAGTATTATAAATAGTCTGCTTTGAAGCTGAGATAACTTACAGCCATTGGCCATTGTTCATCACAGTTGAGTAGAGTCAAATCTGATTGTAAAATATCCATATGAACAGTTTCCTTATTCACTGATTTTATTTTTGGTGTATCTGTACAACCAAGCCATATCTTCTCAGAGTATACTATGCTACATGGCCAAAGGTTTGTGGACACCTGACTATCACACTCATATATGATTTTAAACACCCATCCCAGATTAAAGAATTAGCAGGTGGGAGCTTGCACCCATGCAGCTGAAGCTGAGTTATCATTTGTGCTCCAGTTACTGTTCATTTTGATGTTGTATGACAGTTTCATGAATCAGATACAGGTTTGTTCAACACTTGTTTCTTTACAACTTTTATGAATAAGGATGGTATCTTCTGGTTTCTTGTATGCTTTTGTGGGTGTTCACTCCTGTGTGAGTATTTATATTGCAGTATTTATATTGACTAATTTCTTGTCTCTGTGAGGTGTATGGTATTTAATAATTTTTTTCTTAGACAGATTTTGATTCCATTATTATGGAATGTTAGGTGAAAAATTATGTGTTGAATGCCTGATACTCATTTAGTAGCCACAACAAGTTTGATATGGATAAGATACTTCTGTCAGTTCTATTAGTTGGGTAAAGTGCCTTTTTATGTTGAAGTGGGGTATCATCAATAGTGAACATCAACAAAACTTTTTTTGCTTTGTGTGTCTGCTATTGCCAAAGTGGGTTTGAAAATATCACTGCTTAGACCTACCTAGCGTGGTAAACATTATTACATTAATAGTTTATAGGGAGGTAAGAGAATTGAAGTGTGGGCTGATGATATCAGAAATTTTCCTAGAGTTGGTACTTGTTTTGTGATTCATGGTGCTATAAATCATTACTCCTTCACTGTGTGTAAATGTTACAGAAGACTCTATACCAGGGTATACATTTAGAATGCAACATCTCAAGCTTTCAGCCTTTTCTGCAGACCAATTTATCTTTTCATGGCCATCAGAAGTCCCTGTGTTTGCAGAAAAAGTGAGACATGTCCATCTCAGAGGCGATATGGCACAATCTGGCATTCTACAGAGTTAATATCTTGTCCATAAGTATGTCAGAGCGTGATGCAGCATGAAGCTCTCTTCATCAGTCTGTCACATTGCAGTCACCCTGCCATCCTCTCATCACGCAGTGGCAGACAACATCTGGCGCTCTGACTTAGGAAAGTCAAGTCAGTTATTACTTTAAGTGACAGATGTTGGAGACAGAATGACAATGCTAACCTAATTTATGAAGGCATGATGACCCATCTCAAACAAATGCTGTCTGATGTATGAAAATTGAACAGAGAAAAGACATAGCTCTAAAAAATAGAACAATAAGAGATCCATCATGAACAACATGGGTGTCATTTCAGTATTATCCCTAAGAATAAATCTACTATTCATTTATAAGGCTAAAAATAAATTTATTCAGCAGTATCATATACTTAGATCATAACATTATGCCACTTTGTTTCTGTTAGTTTATTTTTTCATGATCTTGGAAACAGAATAAGGAAGTCTCTTTATGTGCAAGCATTCCTACATTGCCGACATTGCTTTCGTTTGGTCTAAAAGAGAAGATGAATGTGAGAAGCAGAATAGGATTGTCCCCAAACTTAAAACATTCATACAGATTCAAACAAGAGAGCATCATAGCTGATTTTGTTTGACTTAAGTCTAATTAAGTTGTATTCAAGGTGGGCAACACAACTATAAGTACCTAGCAGATAATTTCCAAGTTTCCCTTGCCATTTCGTGTTGTCTTGACTACCTGCCCATTTTCTCACCTAGTGCTTTATGTTCTCTCTGTCTCTGCATGTGTCCTATTTTAAAAGAAAATCTCACAATATCGCTCTTGCTCAAGACCCTTGCTTGGTGGTTCTGGGATTCTGGGATTTGAACTCACAACCTTCCAAGCTATATCCAAAGCCTTAAACACTGGGCCACCACTGCCTTATTTGTAACTATTTGCATCTTCAGCAACTACCTGATCTTGTCCATTTTTGCACCATAGCTAACCAACTTTCACTGTTGGAAGATCTGAAGGTCTGCTGTGACATAAAGCACTCATTACAGACACTTTAACTGCTTTTAGATTCACAATCCGAATACATGGATTTAAATGAATTACCAAGGACATGACATCATTTATGCCATTCACTCGGCCTTCTCTGTTTCAAATGTGCCAGTTTCTATCATTAGGTTGCCAGATATCCATTGCTAGTATCAGTGTATATTATTAAAGGATAGAGTTTTTTGTATCTTTTTTTTCTGTAATTTTTAAAAATTTAACCTACCAGAAAAGCTAGAAAACATACTGAAAATTTTGTGAAACTGGCAACTCTGCTAGTTTAACCTGAGCAAGAATTGTGTAACACTTCACAGCATAAATAGGGTCTAGAGCAGGGGTACTCAGCTAAAACTGTGTGAAATTCCTTGCTAACAAAGCTCTGTATAAGCAACTAACATGACTGAAAGGTGATAACAGTTACCTTTTAATGCTTAAACATTAATGAGTAGTTTATGGCTGTACATAAGACAATTTGAAATGGTTTAGTTTTGCCATGGTGTGTGACACCTCTGTTTTGAATTTGACACAGGTAGAATAAATGCACACTTCACTATTCATTTGTCCTTAAACATTCTTATTTTGTACTAGGTTTGGTCCGCTGAAATACCTTTTCGCATCCCCTTTTAGGTCACTGTCCTCCAGTTGATGACCCCTGGTCTATAGTTGTCTATGATTTGCATATACACTACCCTGTACTGTAGGCAGAAATGCCCCAGATTGCACATTTATTAAGCCAAAAGTGTCAATGGAATACGAAAGACACAATCCTCCATAGATAATACTATTAAATCAGTTTGCATGTTTTTTAAATCAAGTTTGCACATGTTTTACACATGCAAACCTTTAGTAAATCAAAGCCAATATTTTCTAACTTGCAGACTATTGAAAGTGCTATAAGAGAGCAAGTGAGAGTGAGGAAGAGAGGTATAGATGGAAAAAAATAGATAATGAGAAAAAAGGAGAGACGGAAGCTTGCAGTTGGGTGGCCATGAAAGTATTGATTTCATGCACCGTCTTATGGAGAAATAAAAAACAAGCACTCCCTTCCTGACAAGCCAATGGAATTATCATTATGTGAAGCCACAGTTGTGCTGGTTGTGTTGTCTTCATATGCTTCGAGACAGCTCATATTGCTTTCTTGCTAGTGCTCCATCTTCCACCATGCTTCCTCCAGCATGTCAACTCAGCACTTTCCTCCTCCCTGACATATTACACACAAACACAAAACAATCTCCTCAGATCTCTGTGTCGGTGCGACAGGACAATATCAGTAAAGTGATGCTGCATAAATCCAGGTCTCCACCTTTACTCACCTTTACCCATACTAGACATTGTATCAAGATTTACATATAGAGAGGGTGTTAGAGGTGTTTTCCCTCTTTATTTATCAAATACTAATATGTATATGTGACAGAAAATGTTAATCCATGGCATGTGGGTAGTATAAAAATTTGATGGATTGTGAAAGAAAGCTACTTTTTCTGCATCTCTGGCATCCACAGAGTGTACATGTTACACATGTACACAAGACAACACAAAAATCACGTTTGTAATCATATGAATTGTATTCAAACTAGTTTAGTCTTAGAATTTACACTAAGGCAAATCACCAATCATAACGTAACATGAAAAAATACATATATTACCATGCAAATGCAAATGCAAAATTCACATTTTACACAAAGGAGATACAGAAGATGTTTTTTAAAATCTGGTCCTACACAAAGATCCTTGATAACACAACAGCTGAATCCTCAAGGATTCTTAAAGGTCAGCACCTGAAATGAGAAAGATATTCTTTTACTCAAGAGTGGGGGAAAATTTTCAATGCAGACCTTCAGTATACTCCAATAGCATATTACATTCATTTATCTTCAGTAACCTCTTTATCCCAGTCAGGGTCACTGTGGATCTGAAGCCTATCCTGGGAAAACTGGGCACAAGGCAGAAGTACACCCTGGATGGGATACAAGTCTATCACAGTACACCATGCACATCCATACAAGACAATTTTAGACTAGCCAATTCACTTCCAGGCATGTTTTTAGGAGGTGGGAGAAAATTGTAAAACCCAGAGATAACCCACATGAACACAGGGAGAAGATGTGAAACCACACAAAATTAAAACAGAGAGAGAGAGAGAGAGAGAGAGAGAGAGAGAGAGAATGACAGCGGGGGAAATAATGAAAATGAAAACAGCTGGAACATCAGACAGAGCAATAAATAAATGAAAATGTATTCCAAATGTGGTGGCAACAGACCGAAGATGATTTCACTTCAGTTCTCAGCCGGCTTTCTGAGTCTCATCTTTTTATGAATGATTCATCCATGTTTAAATCAACTGTGACAGTCTCATATTCATTATGTAATAAGACTTTTTTCAAAAAAATTAATGTGGATTCTTGTAGATTTCTTGCCCATTTCATTAGAGTCAGTGACTGTTAGTGACTCTGTTGACCAGCTTTTTTTGTACAGTTTGAAATTCTTTTCTTTTTATGCTAGATTTATGCTATTTAGTCAATTCCAGTGGATTAGTTTCAAGTCCTCTATTTCATCAAATATGCAAACACTCAAGAACTGATTTGTGCTTCCAGAAGGATGACGTATATATATTTTTTAAAACATGATTTCCTGTCAGAACATCCTAACTGTTGTGCTGTGAGCAAAAATGAATCTATTTATGTGTATGTCATGGTAGGCAAGTGTAGGATAAAACAACCATGTACATGATCTCAGAGTAGTCACTGTATCAAAGGTATGAATCATTGCGGATGTGTATGACATGTACGTGCTCATTCATCAAGACAAATCTCAGAAGCTACTGAGAATGCATGGTTGAAGCAGTCTTGCTCTTAAAGGGCAGTTATTACATTGAGGTTTTTTCTTTCTGCAGTTATCCTGTCTGCTGTGCAAAGGTTTACTCCTATGTGTGATTCAGAAACATAGAGCACAGCTGTTTGCCTGAAGATGGAGCACATGAGACATAATCGGCTCCATAGCACCAGCTGCATGGTAACTACTGGGAGGAACATTATGGCCAAAGTTATAGTGAAAGGGAAATGAAACAGCTGTAAGGAAAATATAACCTGGCTTGGCAGCCATGCAGCATCCAGTGTTACTGTGGCGAGCTCTTCTTACTACAATCCTAACAAAAAGGGAAAATGAGTATAAAACTTTCAGTAATCCATGTTTTTATTGCTTTGACTACAGCAGATTGGATCTGAAATGAAACAATAACCATGAGATTAAGGTGTGTGTGTTCTTTACACTATTTTTTGAGGGTCTTGACATCTGGATTGAGTAAACAATATAAACAATATATTGCAGTCCTTTTTATATAGTTCTTCAATTTCAGGGGACCAAAAGAAATAGGGCAAATTCTAAAAAATATAAATAAATCCCTCATGTTTAGTACAGGTTTAATCATTGGGCATCACCACAGAACTATAATATAGCCATTTTTTCTCCTATCTAATTTCAAGTGTTCCTGAAATCAGAATTTAGTGTTTCATTTTTATACCACTCCCTTAGTGTTATGAACACCAAAATGGCAACATACCTAAAAACAATAGCTTTGGAGATATTCTCATTTTAATTTTATAGTGTGTCACTTCCAGGAATACAATTCGAATTTATTGATGACTCACCTGTACTTATATTATGAATATGCAATTAAATGCTCTCTAGTAGGTATTTGTTCCAACCTTGGCAGGAGCAGTTCATTAGCAGCAAACATGGTTCACTGGTTAGTTTTTGGCTGTGGTTCATCTGTGTTCTTTTCTAAACATTGTTTGCTGGCGACTAAATGATTGGAGTTTATTTATTTCAAAGATGGTAGAGTTTAGTTGACAGGCACTTGTCAGAGGCACATGTTGCTAAAGCGGGGCTGTTCAATGCTGGAATGTCTTGCAACACAGACTGATCAATTTTAAACGCCATTTTTATTCTGTTTAATCTATCGTCTGTAGATTTGACAGGGTGTGGGATAACTTGAATGCTATAGGCTGTGGTGTAAAACACTTAAACATTTCAATATGCTGCCACTCTGACTTCCTGTTTTAACAGGAAATACAGTATGTCAACATATGAAAAATCTCTTTCTTTCTTTCTTTCTTTCTTTCTTTCTTTTGCAGTGACAATACAAATTCTTCAAGACATACATGTGTCAGAGTTAGCCAAATGGCTATTATTTTGTGTGCTGATGTTTAATAAAAAAATAGGAGCATTAAAAAAATTTAAAAGAATTTAATTATTAAAAAGAACATGGTTCCATGTATAACTAACACATGAAACACCAAATGCACTAAAAACACATAATACAACCCATGATACAATCCGAACACTACCGATCACATGATCAATCTTGAAAAAATACATCAGTTCCACTGGCAGCTGTATAAGATAAGCAAATCAAAATCTGTAGCCTGGAATTTCTGTTATTAAGTATATATTCTCAAGATCTAGTGTTTGGTTGTTGGCTGTTCCTTCCCCCAATAACACATCTACACCCTTCCATTACTTTCTAATACGTGAATGTTTTGCTGTGGCAATTTTTAGCTGGCCTAGAAACAGTTTTCCAATTACTTTCCAATTATTGGACAGCTGTTTTTTTCCTGAATTCTCATACAATGCGAAAGCCTTTATATTTATATGCTGCACAACATCATCATTATCACTTCATTTCAAAATCAGCGTGATGAAGTGCAGTACCAAAACAGTAAAATCAGCCCCTGATCAGCAGTCCAGAGGACAGCATGTCACTGGCTGCACTGCACATAAAAACAATGACCTCTGAGACAAAACTAACTCATCCTACATACACATCTCTACATCTCCCACTGTTCTTCAGTTTGTCTCTCTACATACTGTATATCATGCACACATAGGCACTGACACATGCATATTCTCACAGCTTGATATCATCAGCTCAAAACAGCTATGGAGGAAAGTTTCATTTAAGAATATTTCATTTCAGAACGGATGACTGATATACACAGATGAAAACATCACTTTGGCACCCACAGTTTACATGATATTTTTAGGACCATCACCTTTTCATGGCATCTACAAAAACCAAAAAAGAAGCCCTGGAGATAAATAGGAAAATGATGAATGCATGTCTGTCACGTGTGTGTGTTTGTGTATGTGAGTTTGTGTGCATATGTGTGTGTGTGTGTGTGTGTTTGTGTGCATGTGTTTGTGTGTGTGTTGGCAGTTAGCTGTGGTTATAATATGCAAGGACACAATCTTTTATTTAAAAACAACAACACACTCGTCTTGCTTAAACTGAAGAAGAAACTGACATCCTATTTGCAGTAATGAGCTTAATGAGGATATTTATAACTCTTTTTCTCCACAAAACGTGTCAGTAGCCATTTCACACATGCAGCATTACAGATCTTCAGAGAGCCCATCAACTTTCAAACTTTTTTCATATCATCAAAAAAAACAGCACTAATGCCAGGTCTGGCTTTGAAGTTCTGTACCTGGACAGAGACCTCTTAGAAGATGGGAGCAAAATCATCTGAGCTCCAGCTTGTTTTAGTTTAATCAAGCATATCTTCCAAACTGAAAACATGATCTAAACTGCAATGTTGCTTGTGATCTTAAACCTAGATCACAATATGACGAGATGCCTTCAGTGCCTGTTCCATACTTCTTTCTACCTGATTTCCAATGCTGAACACATGCCAAGACAAAGTTCAAGCTTACTGAGGCTATGCTGATACCACAGCAGCTGCACAGAAAAATCCCCAGTGCTTAATTAATTCCTACAGTAGGGGTGTAACACAAGGTCCCAATATATATATATATATATATATATATATATATATATATATATATATATATATATATATATATATATACGACACAACTTTTTTGTTGTGTCCCATGGATCTCAACCTGATTGTATCAGTTTAGAACAGTTTAGAATTATCTGTTCAGTCCAAATAATGTATTTGTATTCAGATATATTCACATTTACAGCATTTAGCAGACACGTTTATCCAGAGTGACTTACAGAAGTGCTTTGTAGTAGTCTCGATCAGGAACATTTCCTCATGCTAGTTCACTAGATCAGGGACTAAGAATAGTCTGCCATCAAGCTAAAACTCTAGTGGAGGAGGTTAGTACAACATAAAAGAAAACATTTAAAAAAATAGAAATGTTAATTCTAGTGCTTGGTGAAAAGGTAAGGTCTTTAATCTTTGGTTGAAGCCCACCAGTGACTCAGCTTTTCAGACAGCCAGTGGAAGTTCATTCCAGAGAGCTACACTGTTCAGTCATGTCGAGTTGATCTGTAGCAGTTTTTTATTTAATATCAATGGTTTTGCTGTATGCACTGGTCCTATCACACCTGATTTCGTTTCAATCCAAGAATCCCTTAATGAATCCAGAGAGAATAGATCACAGGTGAATACACAGAAACTGACAAAGCACAGTTAAACTTAGAAACTTTCTTGCATTCAGCACTAAATTTCTGCCTCCCATTGAGCCAGCAGTATCGCTGTGTGTGTGATTCCATGAATGGAGCTCCAAGTCATGAACTAGGTATGGGGGCTTTTCATTTCACTCCAAAACATGCGATTCTCCTTCCTCTAGGAGAGAGAGAGAGAGAGATAGGGAGAGAGAGAGAGAGAGAGAGAGAGAGGGAGAGAGAGAGGGAAGGTTTTCCTGTGAACCCAACCACTGTGATAATGGCCAAGGTGTCTATTAATCCCTGCTTATTTTTTTGTAAGGAATATTACATACATGGTTCTCTACCTTTCTTGCAATGATATGTCAGTTAAAGGCACACATAATAACCCAGTACCCAAAGAAAAGGAACAGCAAAGTCCCAGGGCTCTTGGTCGCTCTCCAGGGTGCTGACTTCTGGAGAAGGGAAGGTGAATGGAATTCACGAGTGTCATCTCTCTCATACAGATAATAGCTTCAATACAAAACATATTGAACTCATATATTCTGTATACTGAACTCATCTGAGACCTCAGCTAAGGTGAGTTACCCGTTTTGTTTTTAAGTGGTCATTTTTGCATTTGTTTTTATGGTCAGGAGCAAAAAGCAAATCATTACCTTTGATTAAACTGATGGCATATTCAGCCTAAAACATGGCATTCACTTTTTTTTTTTGAAGGCTATTACCCCATTTTCTTCCAATTTAGGCATTTGACAGATTCTGTCCTCTAGCTACTCTATTTTATCACACGACAGCTGGGTAAGGGCCAGCACATGCTTCCTCCGAGACCCATGAAGCCAGCCACCTCATCTTTTCAAACTCATGCTATGTCACAGAGTATCTGAACAAGTT
Source organism: Pangasianodon hypophthalmus (assembly GCF_027358585.1). Taxonomy (NCBI): domain Eukaryota; kingdom Metazoa; phylum Chordata; class Actinopteri; order Siluriformes; family Pangasiidae; genus Pangasianodon; species Pangasianodon hypophthalmus. The sequence continues at coordinate 15,840,313 of NC_069721.1, forward strand.
CAGAGTAAAGTGCTAACTACCCTCTTCTGAACACCTGTATCCCAAAGACTACCCCTGTTGGCTAGTGACGCTCTAATTGACAGGGGAGTGAGAGTAATGTCATCCCTTTCACCCACAGAGCATAAACAATTTTACTCTCTTGGACTGTGGCATCATGACTCTCAATCTCTTGAAGATAGGGCATGCACTTCTCTGTTGCACCACTCAGGAGTTATGATTCGGTAACTACTATGAATGTGTAAAGACAGTAGGAAGAGTTTATATATATACATATATATATAAAGTTAGGATCAACCTATTTCTGTAGTGGAATCCCAGCCTATGTGTATGTGCTATAATCTAAAAAAATGTTTCAACTCGCAATTGTGACTTTGCACATTTTGAAACTGATCTTGTTGCCATACATTGTATCACAGTATTATAACTCAATCGCAATCTGTCTTTGTTAATCTGTCTTTGTTTAAAAAAAGAAAAGCAGGCTTTTGATGAATATGTCTGTTTGCTCGGTAGCGGCATCTTTCTATGGCATTTTAATTGAAAAAGAACCTTGGCAGGCATTGCATTCCTCACATGCTTCAGAGTCATCAGATGTCATCACTTATAGTACACAAGAAAACACAAGAAGACTAAACTGACCTAAACTAACTAAACTAAAACTAACATGAGCTAGCAACAATGATATGCTGCGTTTGGTAGTTAATTTTAACAATCTTTAAACTTCTGATAATCTACAAATGGCAACACACAAGTGGCAATTTTATCTGTTAAAATAGTAAATAAATAGTTGCTATCTATGAAGGAAGAACTTTACTTACACTTGTAAACCTACTCCACCACCAGCGTGAAAAGGCTATCATAGAACTCTGGACCAGTGACCAGAACTGATATATATGTGATACCTCCTTCAAATTTATCCAAAATAAGACACATCAGTAGGCAGATGTCTTGGATATTCCTCATTTTGGTGCAAATGCTGCCCAAATAAGCTGTCTAGCTGGGAAGCTGCTTTCTGACTGGAATGCAATGAGAGACTCAGAGGATATCTCTAACAAAAGTGACCAGAATTTTATTGCCAAGTAATACAGAATGGAGTTGAATATAAAAGATCGAATAAGTTCTCAAGGTTAAGATGGTCTTCCTGCTGCAGTTTTTGTTAGGCAGCACAGACAACAATAGTGAATAATGAAACTATACCTTGCTCCTTGGGACAATGCTTCAGACTAAACTCTCTCTAAATAATGAATAACCTAGAGAAAAAAAACTAGTCGCAGAAAAAAAAACTGTGGCAAGAATGTAGTTTAATAATAATCAGAAATACATAGAGGAGGTGTTTTGTTCTGTTTTGGAGAGAGATAGGTGGGTCAATTACCTGAGGTGCTGCAATGAATATTCCCTGGAGCATGTGTGTGTGTCTGTGCACCCATGGGGATGACAGCAAGTTAACCTCCTGTACCAACCGTCTGTCTCGTTAGCATGCCTTCCACTTTCCAACAGGCATGTGCACACACACACATACACACACACACTTGTAATTCTATCTTTATGAGGTATTTCCATTGCCTTGTGTATTCCTGTATTTACTTAACCTTAACAGTAAGCAAAAGGAAATCTTTTGTCTCTTAATTTTGTTTAAATCTTTTTACCAGAGGCCAAAATAATGGAAATTCTGCCTGTTTTGGAGATACCCGTGTTCAGTATTGAATAGGGGTTAATGGCTCATATGAAAGAAGACACTCAGGATTAAATTTTAAGAATTTGCAGTTTTTCATAAGTATTTCTTTTTTCCCCTAGCCTACCAGGTTTAAATATTATAATTTTATTGTGGCAGTTGTATATGGTGTTTTATTATCAAAAAAGCTTTAATTGTGCTGTCCATTTCATCTCTGTATCAATGTTATTGTGGTGAGGTGTGGATTGTTTGCCCAGCAGGAAGCTCAAACCCCTCCCCTTTCCCATCGCCCTGCTCACCAGCAGCTAAACACAGAGTCATGATACTTTACACACAGAAACCCAACAGTGTCCTGACTAATCTTATAAGACTTGCAGCGATAAAATAATTAATTTGTTTATACTGATTGAAAATGTCCGATAAGTTGATTTCCATGCTGCAGGCAGAATGCAATGGCAGTGTACTGTGAGAAATCGTTAATTAAAAAAGTTTCAATTTTTGTAAATAGGGACCAACGAAATGTCCCCACAAGGTCAAATATCACATATTTCTTTTCTTGCAGTATAGGGACACAGCGCCACACCACACACACACACACACACACACACACACACACACACACACACACACCCAAAGAGCTGTATATTATCTTTCACTGCTCTCTCTCTCTCCCTCACTCTCTCTCATTCTCTTTCTCCCATCAATTTCTCAATCGCTTGATAACTGGAGTGGAGTGTTTACTTCACCATAGCAGATTTGAATGCAGATCAGCGACTGACAAATAGCTTTTCACTCAAGATGCCCAGCCTATTTGTTAAAAAGAAGACACCCACATACACACACGGGCACAGAGACTACTATAAAAAATTTAACTTATGCATCAAAAATGAAGGGTTGAAAGTTGAATTAGTTTTCCATTGTGTATTGTTTTGGTCTAAGAGGTGTGAAGACAGATGAGCTTGACATGCTTAATGACTTCTCAGCAGGAGTTATGTGTAAGTAGAAAATGTCTACAGGTACATTTGACCTCCCTAAATCAAATCTTGTGCTTTTGAAAGGGGACATATGAATCAATCACTCTCAGGATTAAGTGAAAGCAATACAATACCAGGTTCAGTGCTCATTTCCTTGCTTTATATTTTATTGTGTCTATATGTAATTTCTATGTCAATCTTATTCCAGACATGTAGCATGACTAATTTATGCCAAAAGGTTCCAATTATTATATCAATTTATTATTTTTTAGATATTATTTATATCAAGAGCAGTGTTGGTCCTCATTGAAACTGGTGTGAAAAATGAATGAGGCATTCAGAGTCTTATATTAAAATCACAAGTCAGAGTTTATTCCAAGACAGAATAGAAACTTGCAGCAACATTAGACACATAATTTATTCTGTGTCTCCTGGTTACATGGTATCATATAGGATTAAACAGGGCAAAATTATTGGCTAAGGTACATTATCATACTGTACATTATTAATCATTTAATGATTAATATAACATACACCCTATAACATCATTATTCATTATTCATATATTTACACCTATATACACACACACAAATATATATATATATATATATATATATATATATATATATATATATATATATGCATATTCTTTAAAAGATTGTTTGAGTCAAATACATTCTTCCTTACCTTCTTATGAAAACTCACTTGGTGTCTATTCAGCAGTTAGTTGAACAGAGACTTATGCAGCAATGCAATCTAGAGGACTGTTTTGACCCCCGAGCCAGATCACATATTCTCAACATGCAAAAGCACATACAAAGGAATTTTCACACAGTAATGTTTCAAATTGTCTATGCATTTCTAATTTCAGTGACAATCTGGCACATTTAATTGCCTTTTATGCTGTCTAGGATTGAAACTCGTGCTAGATAATGTCTTTAAGTAAGCTCTTTGGTATTCAACATGCTCAGCTGGCAAGAATAGTATTCATTTGTCAAGCTGTCAAGTTCACACAGTGAATGCTTGCACAAGTTCATCTTAAGAGAACATACCATTTTACACACTGTTTAAAAGCCACTTACAATGCACGTACAACCTTAAAACAACTTTGCAGGAAATTGCTGCTCCTGTTTGTAGATCCCAGCAGATTATAATAAGTAGAGAAATTAGAAGGAGAAAACATAAATGGGAGACCCTTAATGTTTGACAGAATGAGAAGTCAATGGGAGTCTCTCCCATTTCTTTCCTCTGAGCCACTGTGGGGCCATTTGTTTCCCGGTGGACTATAACTAATGTGCAATCGGGGCCTGTGCAAGAGAGCCTCAATGAAAAATGCACTTAATGATGTTTGCACTCGAAAATGAAGCAGATATGGTGGCTTTGCTTTCCACACCCAGGGGGTCAAATTACAATGTATGCATGCACAGCATACAGAACTGCTCATTCAGTTTACCACAAGGTAAACAAAGTCTTTAATGTCACTGCTGGATTGAGAATAGTCCAGCAACCAAACGTATCCAGGCAACAGCAATGCTGTGTTTGAAAACTGACATGGATGAAGGGCAAGATAATGACTAACATAAAATATGCCTGAAAAAAAACTACAAGGTGCACAGACAGGTAGGTATGTCTAATAAGTGGAAAGTAAGTGTACACAATGTTCGAAAATCGCAAAATCTTTTATCAGTGTCAGTGTCCTGAATAAACTCAAATTACTCAAATAATATTTGATTCTAAGGTGGTCCTTTTCCAATTTGACAGATTTGACAGAAGAATCATTCAGGAAATACACATAAAAAACTGAGAATACTGAATGAAGACCGAGAATATAAATTGAAACTTTTAGAATGTTGAATGAAACATAGAATATAAAATGGAAATTGAAAATACTGAATGAAACCTGAAAATATAAAAGATAGAGGGATGCAAAGAAGCTCTTACAGAGTGATGAATCAAGCATTCACAGTACACATTATATAGTGAGCAAGACTCTGATTTTATCATGCAGACAATTTAACTGACAGTTGTCTCGTCATTGGTCTGTGCCCTATTGTTCATCAAAGCAACCAGTCTGAAGGCATAACTACACCAGTAGTACACCACTTCGGAACCAGGGGTCCATTTTTTAAATAAGCAAACTGTAATGTAACCTTTTCAATATGCTTTCGCATAACTGAGCTGCACATTCCAAGGTTATTTTATAAATTAAATAACTGACAATAACGGACAGTGTGCTTTGCTCTCAACACATCTCCATAGCAGCAGAAAGAAGTTTCAAATACTCTTGAGGGCTTCATGAGCATGTGTTCTCTGAGGCCAAAAAGATGGGGATATTACTGAAAAATTGGAGATACATTCCTGTGTAGCAGGCCACTTGAAACATCTTAGCGTGCATAAATCAAGGACAGTTCTTCTCTTGCCTACTAGTAGAAGACTAGAAGTTGAATACAGAGTTGTAAGAAATGTTAAAAAAAAAAAAAGATTGAGGTTAGAGTGAGGAGTGAAGTCAGCAGTTGTATGTATGACCTTCTGAATAAATCAGAATTCCTATGAGTTTTGTGTGAGATTAGTTTGGCAAAGAAACAAAAGAAACAAGGTTTAAAACTGTTTCATAAATTCCTAACAAACTCATTAGTGTACTATACTTAAAACATTTGCCTTGTAAATATGTGGCACTGTGTGATAGACATTTATGCAGTTAATTATTGTGTTATTTACCCATAGTATGCCCTTGGGTATTTCAGTAATTGTTGCACTGAACGGCATGATTATTATTTTACTGTGGGACTGGAATGGTTCAGAAATACTGCATGGGGCCTTACAGGCCTATTTGATTTGTCATAGTGATTTCAATAGGAGGCCTATGTGTGATCATGTTTAAAGGCACTCTGAACACCTCCCAGTGCTTAGGAATGTCTCATTATCACAATGAAATTTAGCAATTGAAACGAATTTCATATGGTACTGAAGCCAATTACTGGAGCATAGTGGTAAGAGGAGAAGTATTGCAGGGTGATCAAAAGCACACAGGGAAAACACTAAAGCTTCAGTGTAATACACAAGAGTTATGGATAACAAGTTTCACTCTAGTTTTACTGTACAATTTACTGTTGTTTCTGTTTTTTTTTTTTTTTTTTTTGGACCAAGAACTGACCCATGAGAAACTTCTATGAGGCTATATGTGGTGATGAAACTAAGCATCTTCATTCAACATTGTAAAACTGATCCTATAGATATGATGAAAACCAGGTCAGAGAATAACTTTGAATGAGACAGATCAAAATCGTTAGAGTGGAGGGGAAAGAACTCTGCAGCCTTTTGCCTGACTTGCACACTGAAATCCCAGGGAAGGACATAGCAAGTGTTCTGGGGTGAAGACCTAGGTTGGTGTATGGGTGTGTAGTCCTGAACCATAGTATGTAGCTAATGTGGCGCAGGGCATTTGAGCAATGAAATGCAAGTACAAGAGCTTTGAATTTGATCCATGCTGCAACAGAAAGTCAGTAAAATAAATCACATGAGAAAACTTTGGGAGGTTATGAACCAAGTGGCAGCATTCTGAATACTCCGTAGCATAAGAGATAGCAGCATGTACTGTAAGGTTGCAGTAATCAAGGCTGGAAATTACTAAAGCTTGAATGCGAATTTGTGTTTCAGTAATCAGGAAAGTATCTGGAAAATGTGCAGATTGTGGTAGTTAATGTAACATGACCAGACGAATCTGATAGAACTCCATTAATCAAAGGATCAATCTTATTCTGTGTTGCCTGCGTTGCATGTCATTTGGATGGAATGATGTTCAGTAAAAAATATGTAATACTAAAACGCTCTAGAACTGTAAAGCAGACCTTATGTGTCTTGTTATTTCACTTTGAGGGCATTGAGCCATCTCTACTTCATTCTGGCTGTCTCTTCCTCTTTGTGTTTCTCTCCTAATGTAATATCTCAGTGTACAGTGAGACCAACAGTGTATGGATAATAACAGAGTTGCTGGTAAAACTAATCATGTGCATGAACTGTCCAGCTCTAAATCTGTTCATCACACATAGCGAGAGAAACTCTACACACACATACACACACACACACACACACACATAATGGGTGTTGAAAATGTGTTGCCAACATTTGTTCCCCTGTCTTTGACAGCATTGTTTCCACTTGAGTAACCGCTGTGCTGCATTTGCTTGTTTTGTGCGGTAAAACTGCAGTGAATACGCAGTGAAAATGCAGGTCAAGAATTCTCATTTTCTTGTCCTAGCACTGTTTTTTTTCACTGTTTCCCCTTAATGTCACTGTGAAGTGACATGGACTAGAAAACAAAGGTGGTCTTGAGATCTGGATATGTGTACCACTGAATATGTATGAATAAATCAAGCTGTCATTGTCAGCGGGTTTATTTTTTTATCACGAAATTTCTGTTTCATCAAAAATAAAAATTATCTAGTAACATTAAGACAGGAATTATTATCCCAGTTTTTAATCTTTAATCTTAAACCTGGATGTTTTAGTTTATATCTGAAATAGTGCACCTACAGTATGCATGCATTCACAAACAATATAGTTGCTAAATATTAAATATTATCCTTTTTCTGTTATTAATAACATTTTTGTTAATAACAAAAAAAATTCAGACTAGTACTTGTAGCGCACAACATATATTTGCCTCACATTTGATATTAACACTGTAATACTGTAAGACAAATCCAGGCTTATATTATTAATGGCACTTGCCATTAATAAAGAACTCTTTTTCATTGCCATTAAAATGTGAGTGTGCACAATGGATAACTCTTTAAGGTAATTGATTTAGTTAATTGATGTTACATTTTATTAATTGTTCCCTTATTTAATTGCCAGTAGTGTGTAATTAACTGTATTCATTTTTTTTTTACTGTGGCTTCTGTATTGTTTAGAAAAGTGGAAATATCAGAAGGGGTTCCCATGGTTCCCAGACATACAAAAGCAATAAACAAGCAAAACACATAGCATTATATTCTCTGAATAGGTTTTTCCCTAAGGAAGAGAAATTTAAGCACGAACCTGGCTGCTACTAATTGTCCAAACTCTAGTAAGAATGTATACAATTTACACTTCCAGCATCTCACCCTTTTATGCATTGGCTTCCTACTTTTTGTAATCCTCCCTTAAATGCGTATGTAAGAAAGAGAGCATGCTTTTTTGCATGATCCCTAGCACATGAGACACAAACTGAGCATTTAAGCTCATGTGCATCAGTTTTGTCGATAATTCACAAGGTGTGTCCTTACCTTGGGTTCTCTGATTTCCATCTACATCATAGTTGCTGTTTCCTCTGGTGATTCAGCAGGGAACTAACCCTCTAACCATGCTGATATGATATTGTCAACCCTGCTGAAAATACCTACCATTAAGAAAATCTTGGCAGATTCCTGTAGGGAACCCTACAGTGATTTTCTGTTTACTGTTAACACAAAAGATTTCTGTTTAACAGAAAAAAAATCAGAATCAGAATAAAATCAGTCATCAGGAATCTTTTTGAACAACACTTTCCATTAAGCTACTATTACTGGCCACTAGCAATGCTTTAAAACCCTTTAGGAACCACTATAAATACGTATTGTTTCAAGTGATTACTTAGTTAGGGAAGAATCATCACAAGATTCTTCCAGCATGCACATAAGGGTTATGCTATTGCATCTTCTCTGCTATTATAAGAAAATTCTTTGGAATTGGCGAATGGAGAATATGTGAGAAAGAGGATGACCTGGATTTATAGGGGGCCAGTGACACTGTTTGTGACAGATGCACTGTGGAAGCTCATGTTGTCCCAGATGAAAAATAAAGCCCTGAGACACGCTGAGCATCAAGTCATGCCAGCGAGTAGCCATAGTATGTATATGTTGCTTTCCCATAATCACCTGGCAGATAGAATTAATTCTGCTTCATCCACATGGATGAACTTTTATATCAATTTACTTCAAGCTCTAGGATTCTCATACACTAGACAGTTGAATATTGGAAAAATGTTTCCTAGTCTTCTTCCAATCTTCATCTGTCCAGTTTTGGTGAGCCTCTGCCCAATTTAGCCTCAAATTCCTGTTCTTGGCCAACAGGAGTGGAACCTGGTGAAGTCTTCTTTTGTTGTAGCTTCAATGTGTTGTGTGTTCTGAGATGCATTTCTGCTTAACACGATTGTAAAGAGTGGTTATTTGAGAAACCATATCTTTCTTGTCAGCTCAAACCAGTCTGGCCATTCACCTTTGGTCTCTCGACCCGCAGAACTGGTGCCTACTGGATGTTTTTGTTTTTCCATTCTGTGGCACCAACAACCATGCCACAGTCAAAGTCACTGATATCACATTTTTTCCCCCATTTTGTTGTTTAATGTGTATGTTAACTGAAATGCTTGACCTGTATCTACATGATTTTATACATTGCACTGCTGCCACATGTTTGGCTGATTGGCTAACTGCATGAATGTTCAGGGGTACATGTGTTCCCAATAAAGGGGCCGGTGAGTGTATATCTGACTTGCAGCAGGAAACCGTGAAAAGAGTTTAATCATTACATTTAAAGTGAACATTTATTACAACAATCCAGTAATATATGCACATATAAATACGCTTATACAAAGCAATGCAGGAGGAGAAACAGACCCCGTTTCTTGACAAAGCTCTTCATTTGCAAAAACACTCTCCCCTATATACATAAACAATATTTATAATATTGTCCCATAATAATCAGGCAGAGTCTCATAAATAATCATAAATTTCACACACCTTTTTTCATTTTTCTTCTGTTAGCTGTCAAAGTTCAAAGCCTTTGAAATATTTCCCTCCATCTCTTTGAAGTACTATGAATGCATCAAGCTCTGTGTAAAATGAAATATAATAGGATGAAATTTGGCTATGTTTGCACAACAAAGATGAAACGATGGTACAGTACACAAAGCCCATTTATTATTAGGAAAAAAACAAGGACATGTTATTCATATCTGAGCTCAACGAACTAAATGAAAAATGGTTAAGGAGTTGAATTATAATGTGTCCTTGCTACTACAGATAAAGATGCAGTCCTAAGATTAGGGTGAAGACCTGGAGTAGTAAAATTATGGGAAATTTACAATACAGAGTCATGCTTACCTTCAAAACTCATAGTCATACCCATCTTCATAACTACAGGAATGAACTATGAATGAATACAGCAATAGTAATTAACATTTAGGCCCTAAATAAAGATTTAATGTACAGTAAGTCTGTACTTCATACTCACTCAAACTCTTAATTGAAATTCTCACTGCTGACATTACCTCCAGCAATTAGATGTCACATGCTCACACTCCCTCCCAAGTCTTCTTCTTTCTATGCATAGCAGAATGTTTTGTCTCCCATTCTGGTAAATTTGTGAGCATGTGTGTTTGCAGTCCAGATGGGGAACCACAGCTGCCAGTCCCTGGTGTGTGGGTTTGGTGCCTGTGGAGCAGGTCTTGATGCCTAATTTATTCCAGTGCACACTCTCAGGCTGCGTTTGGGGATGTTTAAGAGGGACATATTTTTTGTAATATACTGGAATGATTTTTAGGGTGTGTGTCGAGTATGCTTGTGTGTAGTGGGAGCTTGGAAATATTTTCCATTCCAACTCCTTTTATCCATCTTTTCAACACCCAAATGGTTTGAATTGCTCAGTGCAAGTCAACTGTGTTTGATGAGAGATGCAGGAGTAGTGACTTGGTTCATAAGACAATGCCATTAGCTGTAGCTCTATCTGTTTAGAGCTCCAAATATCAGTATCTGTATTCATATATAAACCCAAAGTAAGCAGATTTAAATCGAAACAGATTTTAAAAAAAATTAAACAATACAAACACTGTCAGTGTGGTCTTTGTCCCACAGGCTTCATATCCGAGTAGACCTGTGAACCCTTCTTGCAAATTAAAAAACCTGTATTCGTATCTGTATTTGTTTTCATTTAAAAAAATGACCTGTTCAATCCATATAGTGTATTCATGTTCAGCTACACCCTTACTGACTATGAAAAATCACTGAACAGAGTTTTTACCTTATTAAGGAGAATTTAACTGAATATTACATAAGAAATCTCATGTGGCTTATAATTAACAAGTCAGAGAATGTGAGTCTAGCAGCTAACATGGAAAGGACTTAAAAGAGAATGATGGATGAGTCTTTGTCTATTTTAAAAGTTAACTGTAATAACGTTAGGGCTAGTAGTACCAGCATTAAACACAGATTTATTTTCAACTAGTGTGAATGAGCACATGGTGTATCATTATCATTATACTCCTCTTCAATCCCCTCTTTGAAGCTAACATACAAAATGCCTCTAATCTTTGACCTGATTCCAGTCAGCCATTGTTAAAGCTAAGCAGCAGCTTTGAAGGGAGGGGATTTACACTTATAAGAACCCTTGAAGCTTGGATGAAATGTACTTTTGAATACAGGCGCCTCCAAAAATACATTTCAGAAACCCTCTTCTCCCTTCTCAGCTCTTTTTTTTCTCATGCATTTCAGTCCTCCATTCTGTCAGCAGAAACTTCAAATGAAGGTTTGCTGTCTGAAATTATGTTGGAATCAGTGGGAGAGACAGACCATCTCAGTAGACTGTGAAAAGAAGGCAGGTGTACTGTATATCCAGCCTCAGACCCCCTGCTGGCCATCATCTTACAACTTTAAATCCATAAGTATTCAAACAAGCCAAAAAGTATGGAATGATATGAATGGTTAGGCAGGGTTAGTGAGAGTAGCTGGCTGTATCAAATCCAGTGAAATCACACTGAATCATTAGAATTTGTAACATTTTGTGTGAGATTGAATTGCCTGAACATAGTGTGGGCTTTCAACTTTTCAGCATGACGCCACCAATCCTCACCTCACCCAATCTTAACACTGTCTGTGTGAGGTTTTTAGTGCTGTTACGGTTGGCTTGTTTGACCACAACATAAAAGGGAGACAGACACAAAATAGCATTTGCAAACAGTTTACATTTATTATAAAAATCAATAAAGATAAGTGCTTAGAGGATGCCTAGGGAGTGAACTGGAAGATGTTTGAAATAGTGAGCATGTCGGTGTGCGCATGTAAGCTACGGCAAGCAAGCAAGAGAGATAGAGAGAGAGAGAGAGAGGAAAAGTCCCACCCCTTGACCCAGCAGTACCAGAGATGGTAACAGTGCTCTTTGGCAAAAAGAGTCATTTAAAAGTACTTTAGAGATTTAGATGGTTAGATAATCTGATCAGACAGAATTCTGGAAGAATTTTAAGAAAAACCAAATGTAGTCAATTAGTGATCACGTGATTTGCAGAATTCGTGCTAATTCAGGATATACATAAACAAAGAACACTATTTTCTACTTCTAGATGTATCTACTTCTCATTCTTCATTGCCCCAAGACTGGAATGTGTGCTTATTTAATTTCACATTGTTAAAGCAGAATTATATTTTTTTTTCACAAGACCTACACTTATAGCTCTTCATAGTACTTTAGTGCTTCCTGCACTATATGGCACTGTAAGAAAAGTCTGAGCTTCTACCAGATGTGTTATTCTATATTTTGTAAAGCCATCCAAATTCCTATTTGTGATTGAGGGCCTGTGTGTATGATTTCTGCCATAATTATTACATGAATCATTGTCTTTCTACTTCTCTTATCACACCTAAAAAGTAACAATAAAATGGAAACAAACAATTAAAAAAACTGTTTTGCTAAATAAATAACATTGACTATTATAGGAGTCACAGTAAGTTGAATGTGTAAAGTGCATGTTTAGGCTTTTAAAGTTAACACAACAATAGTGAAATGAAGACAAATGATATTGTCAGTGAAAAGATGGAAGACTTTAATAACCCATGCCATATTATGCTTTATATGTACTCACGTTAAAGATGGGTCGTCTGGTTGGATAATGTCTCAGTCTGTATGTCCAACCTTCAGTTTCCACCTGACTGCTTTATGAAGCACAAGATTTCTTGGTATGTGTTGTAATGACTCTAGGGGTCATGATGCTTTTATTTGTAACTTTTTAAGTTTGCATGTGTATGCATCTGTGTAATAATACTTGTATTTATGCTGTATTGCTCTTGTCTAACTCTGCAAACTCTTCCCATACACACATACACACTCACTCATAGACATAATGACATTCAGCAATCCAGCTGCAGACCCATGGTGACGCGTTGGAGTCAGACACTTGTGATTCTCATCAATCATTCTGCAGTAGTAATCAGGTGGAGAGATGATGAAAAATGTGCCTGTCAGGCCAACATGTCTCTCAGTCAGGAAGTTGTGGTGCACTCTGGGAAACGGCTATATCCCAGAACTTTCCTCCTCAGTCTGGAGGTGAGAAATGGAGAGAAGATATTATATGGTGTATTTGGCACAATTTTTCACTTCTCAGATTCTATTTTCAAAGATTCCCCCCCACCCCCCATTTTAGCTTTAGTCACGGGGGTTTCAGCTGAGATATGCTGCTGTAGGTGCACCTCAACACTACTAAAGTTTTTTTTTGTTTTTGTCTTTTACAAGTTCATTCATCTTCATTAGCTCTGCACTGTTTTGTTTCTAATACAGTGGTTCTGGGCTTTTTGATTTCAGCCTAGGCACTATTTAAATAAATAAATAAATGTGTTTAAAATGTGTGAATAATGTGTAGGGTGTTTTTTAGCTGGAAAGACTGGAGTAAATTTAGTTCATCACTGTACAAAATAGATTGCAGCATGGTTTTGGGTGACAGTCTTAATCTCAGTTCAAAGGAGGCACCACATTTTTTTTCTCTCCTCTTTTCAGAGAAACATTATATGGCAGACACTTTAAGCTGAATAATTTAAGTCCCTCTGTGAAATGTGAAACTGCAGGGAGAGAGAGGCCTAAAGGTCCTTCCTTCGATGCTGTGCTATTTTGGTCTATGACAGAGAGCAAGACTATTCACACTGAGAGGTCTAACATTCATTAACAGTTCTAGCTCACCCATAGGGACCTTTTGAAATTTCCACACACTCAGAAACTGAGGCTGTACAGTAATATGCAGTGACTTTGACAGGCCTGTCAGAGGTTTTTTTTTTTTTTATACTAACTAGTTTAAATACTGGTAATGATGTGTTGTATAACTCTTCATAGGCAGGAAACAATGTGTCATTTATAGTCTTCCAAATGTCATAAAATTGTCTTTTGTAAGTTTCAAGGGCATTCTCTTGAGTTGAATGTGACCTTTGATGGAGAATTTGTTGCTCTTCTCAGTGGTCTATTTTCCAGTGACTAACTATGAATCATTTTATGATATGCTGTTTGAGAATTTGCAGGATGTGCTGAGGCTATACAGGTATTTCTGATTCTGCAATGGATTTAGTGGGCAATGGGTTACACTTATAGAACTACAAACAGGTGATAAATTGAAGGAAAAACCTGTCACTGTTATGCTGAAGGGCATTTTGCTGGGTTGGTTCAAGTCCACAAGTTCTCAGGGCAGAATCGCTGCAAATTTGTGATATAGTGAACAGATAATGTGTTCTAAACAAATACATAAAACTGATATGAATAGAAAGTGCACTATTCATGTTTTTTTTAAAGCTTGCCAGAAAGCTGCACAGTGAGACTCAGTGTTGGCATCAGTACTGGGATCCCGCAGGATGGAATAAAAAAAGTCACGCGAGTATGAGGTTTTTACTTTCAGCATTGCCAGGTTTCGGCAAAACTCTCAACTTAGAAACAGCACAAAAAGACTCTAAGCGGGTAAAAACCATAACCCCTTTTGGTTTAAATATGAATACAGATACATACAATATTTGGAGCACTAAACAAATACAGATACAGGTACACACAGACAAGAGATGGTGCCAGGGAATTGTAAAATCTGGTATGTTAAGGTGCACGGAAGCTGTTCTGGTGGCTCAAAGGTGACCCAACTCCTTACTGACACTTGATTTTTCTTTAATTTGTTGCTCAACTGTAGATGTAGGTCTTGAGTGTGAGATTTATGTTACAATATGGAGAACCTTTATGAAATGTTGCACAGAAAGGAACATAGTTCTTATTAATAAGTCAGTGGTGGCTCAGTGGCTAAGGGTCTGAATTACTGATTGGAAGGTTGAGCGTTCAAATCCCAGCGCTGCTGAAATACCACAGGTGGGCCCTTTTGTAATGTGCTTAAAGTCTCAACTGCTCCAGGGGGGCAATATGCTCTGTTGCTCTGGTTCCAAATTCCCTCCAAGCATATTACTGTCCTAACTGACCTATACTGTGTTTCCAGTTTAATTTTAATATACAGAAGTCAGACACTTAAAACATGGTCAGGCACATAGCCTCTTCAAAATATATGCCTGATGAGGTCCAGGTTTTGACGTACAAATTATATAATTCAGAAAGTTGGGATAGTTTCAGCATGTTCACCAGACTCTTTAATCAATCTCTGCCATGGGGATGAAATAGCAATGTTTTTGTCTTGCTGTTAAGCAAGGAAACCTGACTGCAAAACCCCAGTATGGCCCATCACTCAGCCTGTGGTAAATTAGCTTTCCCTCGCGTAGCATTGAAGCTGTGTGATTCTGTCTCAGCAGGAAGTCACCCTGCAGCACTTCCTGTCAGCTCTCATATCTCAACCCAGGTGTCACATGGCTCGGTGAGTGCACTGTGCTCCCAAGAGCAACACCTCTAGCCTTGGCATTATGTTGCCTAAAAAAAGTCTTTTTCACCTGTTTCATCTGTCTCAGCTATTCCCTGTGATATATTGTTCAACCAGCCGTCCAGCACGTCATTTGAAGATTTCTCTTTCTCTTATCTTATTCCCTCAGCATATCATCTAAGAAGAAATAAAAGCAAATTTAACAGTTCCAAGTAGACACCTTGGTTTTACTTGTTTCTACCTATATCATTCTGTAGGAGTGAAGAGTGGATTTCATTTACACAACCTATAGGAGACTCTTCTTTTTTATCGCTAGAGCTTTATCTTTCTTTTCCTACTTCTTTTACCCTCATTTTGTTCCTTTTGATGGTTGGCAAACATTGGCTTGGTTATCCAGGCCCAACACATTCAAATGGCTTTGGTGGTTTAGTGTAGGTGGTGTAGAGGCCAACGAAATCTTTTGATACATACAAAAATATAAAGCATACAAAAAAACCCATGCAGTAATGTTGCTTATTCACCATGAAAATGTCCACATGTGAAAGAAAGATAACTGGATCATCTATACAGACATCCTGGTGTGGATAGTTGCTGTGTTCCTAGCTTTACAGATGGCAGCTGCACCTCAGGAGGTGGGAGTGGGAGTGGGAGTGTGGCAGTATGTTAATCAGAGAGACAGGAGTGTAGAAAGTATATCATAGTAGAATCCTACAATAAGATCTCAAAGTAATTTCCAGAAGAAATTTCTTTATATTCTTCAAAATGTATCAATATCTTGCGAGCACACACACATATACACACTCACTGAAAGACAGACTGGTACCTGCATTTGTGCTTTTCACGGCAAGTTCTTAATGTTCTGTTGGACTCATCTCCTCCAACCAGAACGCATGGTAAATGGAAAAGTTAATTTGTGGCTATGGTTGCTGCTATCCCTTCCATTAAAGCCAAGGAACACAAATCTTTGGGTTCTGTTGTTTGTCCATTTGTATAATTTGTAGTTTGATTAGACAGTGTGTTTGAATCTATTTATTACAAAAGCATTCTGGAGAATTTTCATTATGCTATTGTATTTTGCATGTGCCTTGTGCCTGCAAAGCAGGCTTAAAAAATTAGCTCTTGACATGAATGCTTACAATATGCTGTTCAAAGTTATAGTCTGGGCTAGAATGAATCTAGGCTAGCTGAGTCGTACCAGTTTGTGTATTTTTATGATGATCATTGGTGGTGCTGTTGCTCTTGGTTCCATAAAAGCTTCAAGGCATTTGTTAACATATAATAAGTTATGACCTGGATGCTAAATATAAAATGCTATTTTCACAGATTTTTGCCTTGAAAGAGAGGAACGGTTAGCACCACTAGCCAATTTATAACAGCCAGCCCTGCCACACACTAATCTTGATTTTGAGGCCACAGTATCTCCCAGATAAACACACTGACCAAACTGATCACAGGAGAATTGTTTTTTATGAATTCAAATGAGTGAGAGCTATGTGGGTGGTTTGGATTTAATTTCATAGTAACGTCGTAAAAAAACTGAGTCCTGCATATTGTTATAAATTTGCATGCATGAGACCATGTTGGAGCTCTTAAACTTTAAATTTATTCAGACTGAAGCCAGGCACTGTCTTCTAATGAATCAAATAACTAGAGAGACACAATGACTGAATTTTTGGTCTTCTTTCTTTACATATACAATCATTAATATCAGTCAAATCAGATTTCATTCATTCAAATGCCACTAGATCAGAATGAATAGGACTTGTTCACACTTCTCACTTACTATTTCTGTCTTTGTCTACATTTCTCTATATTCTCTATATTTCTCAACCTAGTGCTTTTTGTACCTAGACTCTTTGGGTAGAAGAGAGTTTGCTAGAGACTGCTAGTCTAGAACATCTGCAATAAAGCCAGCGTTGAGTTCATAAAGGCAAGAGAACAGGTGTGAGGGTAAGATACCAGGAAAAGGGACTAATTAAGAAGGAGACATATAACCCCTTGCTTAAGAGACGGTGTGTACTGTGTGAGCATATTATGTAAAATAAAAAAGCCTAGGGGGCCATGCTTTGGATTTTACGTGAAAACATATCATTTTGGAACATCTCCAGTCAAAGGTTTGGGGACAGCCTTGGAGTTTTGTTCAAATTTCCACAGTATTGTTTCATTCTCAATGACCCAAAACATGCCTCAAGAGTGTGTAAGAGATATTTGTAGAGGAAGGAGTCCAGACCAGACCAGAACTGCACTGGGCACAAGTGAAAGTGAAAGGTCAGAGAGAGGTGTCCAGTAAGATTCACGCACCCCTAGAAAGTCCTGCAGGAAGCATAGGAGAATTATTATTCTCTCACATAATAAGAATAAATTATTCCTCTCACATGGAAAGATATTGTCTCAAATGTTTAATATTTTTTTTCCGCAAAATAAACCACATTATTATTAAAAAGATTCTTCCATATCTAGCTCACTTGAATGTTAATATCTCATCACATTTAGCTAGTTCTCCAATAGCTTTTCTTGTTTAGGGGTCCTCTGAATATTAACACACTGGCCATGGGCCAGTCCACCCTGCCATTGGAACAGATCATAACAGCTATCTGGCCATTATATTATTTAGCCTCTGGGATAGCTCCAAAAGCTGGATCTGCAAGGCTGTTGCATTGTGAAAGGCACATTTCCCTACTTTTTTTTGGTGGCTTTTTTTATTTTGTGCTATTTCTCTTTATTTATCATTCATTTTCCTGGGGTTGTGCAGCCATCTGGTATTGAATGTACTTGTGAAATAGATGAGCTGTGCTGCTAGCAAGGACTCCTACCTTCCCTGCTCAAGGAGATCTGCCAGGTGTTTACCACTGTAATCCATCGTTAGAATGACACTACTGGAGGCACAGCAGACACTTGTGCCTTGTCACCTGAGAGTCTAGATTTAGATCTTTCATCCATTATTTTAAATGAAATATCCACAGGGCATACTGGAATTAATATACAGTATAATATGTACATACATATTACATACATACATAATACATATGATGTGCATCTTCATGTGCAGTATGCATTTTTCTACCAAGCCAGGGTTCCAGTGCTCTCTGCAAAACACTGGGGGCTTCAGTTCAGCTGCTCAGTCAGACATGCATCTAACAGAATGTACGATTCTTCCCTAACCAGATGCAGACAGCTGACATTAAATAGGAATTTATGCAAAGGTCAATGCTTAGTGGTTTCTCTTAATGTGCTATTTGAAAATACTGAACACTGAAAGAGAGTGGGCTGAGAAGTTATGAACATGTGCAGGAAAAAGAGCACAGGAATATGCAAGCAACAACAAGAACAAATCAACACCTGACAAGTGACAGGAACTAAGGTGAGATTGGTGAATTGGGAGAAATAATTGTTTTTTTGATGTTGCTGTATTCCTTAGGTGTGCTAAGTTGCTGACCCCATTTTACTTTCTTGCTTAGTCACCTGAATTACACCCTGTAATTAGTCATTTTCCATAGACACAATTTTGTAAGCTGTGCCATTACGTAAGAGAAATTACCCACCTGAAATAAAAATCCCAGTGTTTTTTTTTTAAAACATGTTCTGTGTGCTCAAGTTGAGATAGAATTTACAGATTAAACATGACAGTGGCCGTCATATTTCTCGAGCAGACCACTGTGATCAGAACAGCAGGGAGTGTGTACTTTTGTATCATTATGGGTTGTCCAATTAGAATGAGAAATGAGTCTGAACAGTTTGGAATGAATAGGGAGTTAAAGCAACTGTAAGTAGGTGGACTGTGGGAGGGATTTATGAGCTACAGCAGAATATCAGTGTAAGAGGGACTGTAAAGTGGAAGAGCGGAACTGAAAGGCATTTGATTGATGCTGCACGGCCACTACTTTTACTCCTGGCAGTGTATGCTGGGCAACATGGTCTCACACTTGCAAACTGATAACAGTTTTCTTGACTCTCGTCATACGAAAAGATAAAGGTAAGGTTAGAGCTAAGGGTTGGGTTAATGACTTTGTATGCAATCCAAAAACAAAATCCAACTGCATCTCTCTTACTTGTCAAATTTGTATTAATTTTTTCATTAGATTAGTGTACCAATCAGGAATTTTGAGGCTCCATGTGCAGAAGTTTATTAAAACAGAAAGAACAAAGTCCACAATCCAAAAATAGGCCAGGCAAAAGGGTCAAAACACAAAGAAGGCAAGACACAGTCCAAAGTGCAAATCCAAAGAATTAACCAGAAGACAAACACAGGGAAAAGGCACTTGACATGAGGCAAGGCTTCACATTGTGTATGTTTGTGAAGAGTCCTTTTATTTATCCGGTCTTCAATTTTAAATGCTTCAAAGGAAGCAGCATGATAATGATCTGCCAAATATGAGATTCAAAACCTGTGGAGGTACCATCATTTCATAGCTTATCTTGCAGCCTGTGGAAACATGTACAGGTATGCCACTAGCTAGGTGAGTGAGCTAGACTAGCTAGCCTGATCTTTTGATGTTTTACAGTACGAAAGCTCTATATTAATCTCTAGATGCCACTTCGGTGTTTGGTAGTGATTGCCTGTTGTGTTAAAAATTGTGTTGCTACAGCCTATAAATAATGCTCAGGATAATAGGTAAGGGGCAAATTAACAACACTAACTATGTAGCTAAGAACACGTATGAATTAGCACAAGCTAGCTAGAGCTAATAAGGCTTCTGAAACTCCTTATCCAGATAGTCATACCTTTCTGTATATATGTTGATAATTGAGATGGGGTTTACTTCAGCATAGCTTACTTGGTTAGTTGTCTCAGTTGTAGACATGTGAAAAAGTAATTTGTAAATTAATTTCTCAAGTAGTTTTTCACCAGACAACTTATTCACTCTTGCTTTAGTAATTTTCTTGATGAATACTTGTACTCAAGTAAATTGTTACTACAGTAGCAGTATTTTTCTCAAGTCAGTTTGTTTTGTAGTCTTTCCACCACTGGAAATGACTGGTGGATTTTAGTTAATAAATAGGCCAAAAAAAATCAGCTAGTTCATCACTCAGATAACCATGAAGTGTGTCTCTGGCAACAATGATAAAGGCAGTTTAATAGGAGTTTAAAAACTCATTATCTGCCCTCTTCCTTTTCACTCCACGTCTACCCCCTCCCAAAACCTCTCACCAGTTGTCCACTGGGAACAACTCTTCGTCAAAGTCACCTTCAAACTGATCAGAACTGTGAGACCTCAGGAGAAGCCTCTCTCTTTCCCAGCAGTTCTCTCTCCTCCCTTACTTTCTTACCTTACCCCTTCTTTCACAGACAACATTTTTATCTTTCAGATAAAAATACATATTTTGTTCTTCCACCTACTCCTCATCTTTTCATTACTTTCTCTTTGATTTCCCCACTCGTGAATGGGAGTTGTTGGCCCAGGGTTGGTGGTGATTAATACCTCACACTGCATTCAAGATGGTAAAACTAAACAGTCCACATTTTAATTAACTGGGCTGAGAGAAGTATGAGCAAGTCGATATTTATTGAGATGGCTGGTCTGACAGAGACTGTGTAGAGCTCACTCCTCTCTGCAGCCCCAAGTGCTAATTGCCTGCAGGCAAACAGAAGCACGACTCATAAGCAATGCCTGCAGTACTGCAGTGCAATCACAATAGCAAGAACAAACACCAATTGTTGCTCTCTGCTTTGTTGGATAATTAACTGAATTAATCAGTGGATTTTCTTTTGTAAATTGTATTTATTTTCAGTACACTAATGTTTATAGCATGACATTTCAAAATTTCAACATCATGATATTGATATTTAAAATATACAGCTTACAAATTCTAGATACTTACATTAAAGGTTAACAAATCTGACTAACTTCTAGTGCAGTGGGCTTCAGCCTTAGGGCTGTAGCTCCCCCAGTGTACCATGAAGGTTCTGGCATTTGCAGGCAATTTTTTAAACCATATTTTAAACCCCAAAATGTGCATTATTAGCTTATTCTTAATATATAAAGTTTAATATTGTTATTATATTTTCTGATTATGATTCAGTTTGCAAAAAATAATCATATAAAGAGTTTTAGGGTAATGTCTATTTTGAGTGTCTACATGGTGATTCTTTTAGTCATATAGAAGCTCAGTTCTGGATTGTGCATGTCCACCTGTCAACACTGTGAAGGCTTGTATACTGTTCATTACTGGTGTTGATTATTGTTACACTACAGTTGTAGGTTGGTTATGGTTTTCTGTGGGCTATGGGAGCTTTTGTGGTGTTTTGGGGCAAACGTTATGAGATCTGGGAACCTGCGTTCTAGAGGAATATCCAGGGATGATCTTGAAAAGTTTCACTACCACGTGAAAATTTGTGTGACTGAAAAACACTTTAATGTGATGTAGAATAGAATGCAAACTTAATAGTCATGTTCAAACTTAATGCTTTATCATTGCTTTAAATATACTGCTGCTGGTAGAATGATTACCAGCAGTTAATAGATTTAAGGTACTAAATTATAATTCAGCAAATGTGCCATTGAACACGATATTAATTGCTGTGAGTTACAGTTACAATTTACCCAGTGATATACGAGTGTCGTGTTACCAGAAATTGTCATGATAGCTGTTATGTTTGATGCCATGCTAGACACCTGCCATATTGTACAGATGGACAGCCTACACCTAATTAAAACTATCATTCATTATATATATATATATATATAAAGATAAGAAAATACAATAAAAACCAAAGAAAATGGAACATTCTTTTCTGGCATTTCTCATGACAATTACCATTGATGGCAACAAAATATCAGAGATCAACATCAAGGCAGACAAGGGCTAGGCAGAGGCAAAAAGTAGACCAGACAAAAAGGTAAAAAAAAAACCCAACAACACAGGCAATCAATCCAGAGGCTGTAAGGATCAGAACTTACACAGATTACAGGCAAACTGTAGGACTTGGCATTGCCTTTAATGTCTGTCTGTTAAACTGTTCAAACAGCAAATGAAAGTAGTAAAAAAAGTACTTCAAAACTCATGGGAAGGCACCCCCTGGCAGTCTGGTGGAACAGAGGCTGGGCTAGATGTTACACTTAGAATGTTCAAGACAGGGGTTAAATTAAAGACAAGGATTTAGGATGTGGGGTAGCACTACCTTCATCATTTTCTTTTCTAAGTGATTAATTTAACTAACTTCAGGTGCACAGATTGAAAAGATAATTAGATTAATATGCAATTCCTATTCATTAAATAAATGTGATTAATATGCAGAATTGCAATCATGCCAAGCTCTTGATTCCTACATGAGATGCCCTCGTTATGGCGCACCTGGCTGAACGTTATAAGGCACCCTCCAAGATGAATCTGACATCTTTAAGGAAAAGTAAAGAGATTTAAAGAGCACAAGAAGAATCAGAGTAGGAGAGTTCGGTGTCTGTAGAGTTCAGCGTCCATGTTTAGTGGCTTGTACATGTCAATACCCATTATAATGCCATGGTTGAGTTTATGGGAGTGACTGAGGAAAAACTCCTGGATATACCAGGGCCTAAGCCTCTCTCCCAATCAGCATCCTCTCTCTCCCCACAGCTGAGACTCAGGCGTGGGATGATAAGTCATCATAATTAACCCAGGCCTACTGAGGATTGGGAGGCTAAGATTAAGAGGGAAGTGGAGTTGTTTTTCCTGCTCATTATCCATCTACTAACACCTTTGGTATAGTGAAATGGAGCTTGGGTGTAAAGTGTGGAACTAGGAAATTGGAAGAGTACGTGGTGTTGGTATGCAGGCTTGGAAGAAGAAATGTAACACATACATTCATAATGAAGTTACATTACATAGTGAGTTTCTGCATGGTATTCACTAAATTAGTCTTCCTACGCAGACTAAGAAAGGAAGAACATTGCATGAATAAACAACATTTTGTCTTGAAATAATGGTAAATATAGGAATATGTATGAAAACCATATTTGTTCTTTAGTGCTCTTTAGTGTTTAATAGCCTTGCTTCTCAATTTTTAACCAAATGGTATAGAATTACCAAGCTTACCTCATAAGAAATTCAAACAACATGATGTTAGATTGGATTTCATGTGAATGGAATCATAAGCAAACCTACAAATGATAACCCTAAACAAGTTTAAAGTTGGTCAAATCAATATTTTAATACATGTAATTATTTCTTTTTAACACTTGCAAATGTGCACAGACTCACATTTCAATCAATTACAATCTTATTCTTTAAAAAACAGGGCTTTAGAAAGCTAAGTGTCAGAAAATCTGTTTGGTTAATATGCAATTTGAAAAAGAAATTTACCCAGTTATTACACATCCAGCATGACACAATCTTGTCCATAGAGAACATACAGAGTGCACTAAGAGGCCTCCAAATCCTGGCACTAAATGCATTCATGTTCAGCATGGTATGAGTCCAGATGGATTGGAAAGCATGGCTGGTCTTTTAGCTTGTGTCTGAATGGCCTGGCCTCAGGGGTGCCTGCCCCAAACAGTGCCCAAAGCTTCTCTGAGTGCTCTAATGAGGATCACCTCAGCCATGCTACATCTCCAACCTACACAGACAGGACATAGAAAATAATCACATTCCTCTTTTCATTCATTCATTCATTCATTCATTCATTCATCTTCAGTAACTGCTTTATCATTGTCAGGGTCATGCTAAATCCTGGAAACACTGGGCGTGAATGGGATCCATCGCAGAGTACCATGCACACATATTCACACACTCATACATGCAATTTAGCATAGCCAACAAGCTATGCTAAACTGCATAGCTACCTACATGCATGTTTTTGGGTGGTGGAAAGAAACCAGGGAACCTGGAGGAAACCCAACCAGACCTGGGGCTAACATGTAAAATTCCTCACAGACAGTAGTCTGAACTCAGGAGCAAACCAGGGACCCTGGAGCTGTGAGGCAGCAATGCTTTTCTTATTTGTTTTAAATCAAATGAATTATAGTAATTTTACCTCCATTTATTAATATTTGTGCAAATTTCTAATGAGATATTTGTATATAAAAAATTCTGATTTGTTCATCTTTAGTAATCCTTGTGGTGGATTCTAGGATCATGGGGCACAAGACAGGAATACACCCTGGATGGGAATCCAGTCTATCACAGGGCATCATATACACATTCACACCTGGGGCAGTTCCAGTTTTTGGAGGAGACTGGAGTATCAGGAATAAACCCACATAGACGGTAAACTGAACTCAGAATCAAACCAAGGACTGTGGAGCTATGAGGCTGCAACACTACCCACTGTGCCACGCCTAAAGGATTCTTTTCAATAGAATTAGACTGCACTGTTAAGTCTGATACAGTTTAGATAATGAATATTGATGATTGCCAAACTTCAACCAAACTCTTTTGTGTTGGAATAAAGGGAAACAGATGAATGAGGCACAGCACATCTTCTCAGGAAAACCCAGGCTCCAGCTGAGTGAATTAATTTCCTTATTGCAAGCTGGCATATACTGCATAAATCCAGGGCTTATATGAAGTCTGGCCTTGCAAAAAATGAATATATAAATCCAGATACTGCTCTGAAACACCACTGCTAGGAAAATTTGTGTGAAAGACTCTTTCTTTTTCATTCCCTTACTCAACCTGTACTATGTGAGCTTACACTTTCTCACATTGTCTTGTCTTTTTCCTCACTCTCATCCAGTCCCCCCATGTCTTACTTTCTATTTGTCTCCATTCCTGGGACCTGGTGCTAGCTGCTAGCTCACCTTTAAAGAGCGACAGAAGATAAAAGATTAGTGTGCACAATTTAGACCAGAGGTGACATGATAGAGTGCTCTGCAAAGTGTTCCTGCTGCCTCGTGGGATACGCTGCTCTCCCTGGAGAGGTTCAGTGAAAGTGCCAAACACAGTCCAACTCTCTACTCCACACATCTGACGTTGGCAAAAGCTAAAAGAAGTAGACTTCATATATGATGAGATAAGAAGATTCTCTCAAAGGTACAGTTCAGACAGGATCACAATATAAACTTTGAAATGTCAGGATCACAAGATAAACTTTGATATGTACTTTCTAAAAAATGGTGGCTATGTACTTCTAGTAATTAGGAGTTGTGGATCTAAGAAACAAAATGTTAAATGACAAATCTCTGCTCCTATTGCTACATTTGTTCTTTATCTGTCTGAAAAAAGGCTGTCTGGCACTTCGTTCAATGTTGTTTACCAACTTTCTGTCTGCTACTCTTAGAAAAGTGTCTTCTGAACACAATTTGTATGAGCTGAAGAATTAAACACACTATGTTAGATTGCATCTTATGAAACAAGCTGTGATAGATGTTATATTTGGTCTATATATATGAGGCACTAAATGTTACATAAACATACATGAGAGGCATATGTATTAAAATAGAAATTGAACTTATATTTCATGAGGCCAGCTCATATATCATATAAATTCTAGATTAAATAGTATTTCTGAATCCTTGGAGTTCAACCAGCTAGGATTTTGTATGAAGACTACATAAAGGACACAGTTGGGAACAAACCTTATTGCAATTCTTCACCACTGCAGATTCTTCTAGTTTACCTTTGCACCAAGAATATCCACTGGCTCAAAGCTAAAAAAAAAAAGGTCATCACAATGCTGCTGCACATTCACTGGTTGCCCTTCAACAGTTGCATTAAGGTGGAGCCACATAAAAAGTTGGCTTCTCATGTCACAATTTCCATGTTTCCAATAATATTTTGAGCCCTAGCTACATTAGATACATAACCCCATTCAGATCCCCTCAGGCTAACACAGGAAAAAAATACAGCTGATCTTTTTCCTGTGCCTTGTCACTGAATGAACCCACATAGATCATGCATATTTCCTGATTCACCTGTAGTGTGCCAGCCCATTGTGCAGGCAATTTCAGCACAATGAAACCTGCACTCAGCTTTCTTCCTGCTACCAAATCCATTCACAATATGTCCTCAATTTCCCAATAAGCCATGGGTCTTTCTGTGAATAAGAAAACAATACATTTCCTTCTTTATGCTGTAGCTCAACAAAGCCAGTGATGAAAGCCTGATGTTTCAGGTTATTGCTTATATTCAGTAAAGGTATAAATGAAAAAAAAACTATTATTTTAAAAATAATTCATCTTTAAAATGATGTGAAACTATTTTCAAGGCATATGATAGGGTACTTTATTTCGGCGCAAAGACATACACATAAAGATGATACAAAATCTGACTTTACAGCTGTATAACATTTCTTTAGTTTCTTGCTGTAAAACCATTGTCTGATATTGAAACCAAAGACAGCAGAGTAGTGAGGACATGTCAATATATTATCTTATTCACATGGCATTCCCTGTGGGAAAAGAATGTGGCTGTCATTACTGAAGAGAGACATCTGTCTGAATATTTGTATTGATATGATGAGTGGCTGGACTATGCAATGTCTGTTTGCAGTGTGTCATCACACCTTTTGATGGCCTTCTTCAGCTTGTCATAATCCTAATAGCATCCACCATTCTGTTGATTGCCAAATTAATCTTGACAGCTTCAACGCTGATCCGTGATTGTCAACTAGACTGATGTATAGAGAACTGAGAGAGGCATATTCTTTTTATGGACTCAAATAGATATACCCATAGATGT
The DNA here is from genome assembly GCF_027358585.1 of Pangasianodon hypophthalmus. Classification (NCBI taxonomy): domain Eukaryota; kingdom Metazoa; phylum Chordata; class Actinopteri; order Siluriformes; family Pangasiidae; genus Pangasianodon; species Pangasianodon hypophthalmus. The sequence goes on from NC_069721.1 coordinate 15,867,158, forward strand.
ATATATTGGATGTACATAAAATAGATGTATCCAACACATTTAAGAAAGTATATGTGGAATAAAAAGTGGTTACTGCAGGGACTCCTATATAGGGAGCAGTCATATATGTGACAAAGATGTGGACACCTGACCATCACCCCTTCTTTGGATTTTCATACCTGCTATATGGATGACACTCTTATCCTCTCCTTTCCTCCCTCAGCCTCAGACACTCATGTTTCTACTCAGATCTCAGCATGTCTGGCAGACATCTCATCATGGATGGCAGCTCATCAGCTGAAACATAATCCCAGCAAAACTGTACTGCTGTTCATCCCAGGAGGTGATCTTGTCAGGATCTTGTGATCTCCCTGGGCAACTCTCAGATCTCACCATCTGTCTCTGCACACAAATTTGGTGTAACCATGGACAATCAGCTGTCCTTTTCCTCTCACATTGCTAATCTGACATGCTCATGCCGAGTTCTCCTTTACAACATCAGAAGGATTCGTCCATTTCTATCCACACAGGCCATTCAAGTGTTTGTTCAGTCCCTTGCCATTTCGATACTATACTACTGGAACTTGCTCCTGGCAGGTCTACCTCTGCATGACATTTGACCTTTGCAACTAATCCAGAATTTTTAACCTTCCCAATTGCTCCCACACCACCCCATTGCTATGCTCCCTCCACTGGCTTCCTGTAGCTGCCTGCATTAGATGCTTGCCTACACAGCCAAAAGTGGGCCAGCACCCTCCTACCTTAAAGCACTTATCACACCCCGCTCTGCAACATGTGCCCTCCAATCCTCTAGCACTGATTGGTTGGATTTTTACCTGCTATGTGCCTCATCACTCAGCTGCCCTGCTCTGTGAGTTTGCCTGGTCTACCATTTAGTGGCTGAGCTGTTGTTGCTCCTAGACACTTCCATTTCACAATAATAGCACTTACAGTTGACCAGGGCAGATCTAGCAGGGCAGAAATTTCATGAACTGACCTGTGGCAAAGGTGTCATGATACGACAGTGCCCCATTTAAAAAGTCACTGAACTCTACAGTATGTCCCATTCTACTGCCAGTGTTTGTCTATAGAGATTGCATGGCTATGTGCATGTGGCTCTAAAGTGATGGTACTAAGCTGTGCTCTATTTTCATTTATTCAGCTTCATCCCAGTTAGGGGTGCTGGGAACACTGGGCATAAAGCAGAGAAACATCCTGAATGGAATTTGCAGGGCACCATGCAAACACTCATTCACACCTAGTGACAATTTAGTGTAGCTAATCCACCTACTGGCATGTTTCTAGGAGGAAACCAAAGAACCCAGAGGAAACTTAAGAGAACATGGGGAAAACATGCAGAGATACTCCACACAGGGCTCAGGACTGAACCAGGGAACCAGGAGCTGTGCCACTGTGCCACCTGTGCTCTGTTTACTAAAGCTAATTAATTAAATTTGTGCATCCTGTGGGACCTGAGAGAGAATCAGGCAGTGATGGGTCTCCAAATCTGTGAGATAGAGTAATAAGCAGGATTCCATGAGACGCCCTGGATCCACACCCAGGGATGGTCTAGACCATAAAACCAGAGATCCTGTTGGGATGGCACCACTAAGTCTAACTTAAAGAGGAGGGAAGGTAGACAGTTGTGGATTAGACTAACTGTCACACAATAGAGCCAGACTCTTGAAAGCAATTCAAAACCTAAGATTCATCTCCAAGGGTCAAGACTCACCTGGCCCTCTGTTGGTGCAAACCAGCTTGACTAACTGCCTAATGAGGATGATGAGGCTCACCCATCTTGTTTCTTTATTGTAAAAGACAAAATCACATTAAAACCTTCATATCATATAACAAAGTATGTCATGTTTACTATCTATGAGTTAGATTTTGCATTTCCAGAATGCTAGTGTATGGTAAATTTTGATAGCTTGCATCATATTCTCATAAAAAAAAAAAAAATCACCAAAATTATACTGAGAAAGAGCAGGAACAGCAAGAACATGTGACCAACGAGCAGCAGTGTCTTGTAGACTTTGCTCACAATTTAATGTCTTAAACTGCCTATTTTGTTACTGTGCTAATAAATAGTGTTTTCACTACACTTAGGTTATTACTCTCCGTGGCCAACGGAAGTGGTATCCCTTCTTGAATTAATAACTACGTCCATATCAACTTATTGCTAGACGATTCAGTTGATCAGTCGTAAAAACATTGATTATGTTAGAATTCCCTAGAAATTCACTTACTATACCCCTTTGAGCTAAACCTATGGGTTTCCCTTACAATCCTTAGAATAAAAGCCTTGGCTATGCACATAGACATTCTGTCACAGAAGAATCCAAGGATACACCAAGTCCTAAAATAAAAATTAATTTAAGGTTTACTGATGTTATCATTCCAACATAAAAAACTCACAAAACTGTGTTTATTAGTGAGAATTTGATTTACATGTGACATTATTTCAGTGTTTTTAAACTTTATTAAACACCTTATGGAATCTTCCACACAATCTGCCTCCCACAATCTGCCTTTCACACCCTCCCTCTCCTACTCTCACACTTGCCTTGCTTTATATGAGCTCAATTTGACTTGCATGTTGTATAGGGTAGATAAACAAGAAACAGTGACATGCTTGCTGTATAATTTTGAATAGAATCACATACAGTATAAGGGCCAAGCTGGAAGCTGCTACAGTACATGTTGCCAGGCTGACTTGGCTGATGCTTTTCAATTGCACTGCCAACAAAAGAGAAGTACATGATATTTATTTAAATCACAGTGCTAAGAGAAAAAACACCTGCCCAAGTGCTGATGGGAATCAAGTGCACTAACTGTTTCTTATTCTCCCAAGAGGAATAAGAGGAATAAGAAAAAGAGGAACAAGCAAGCAACTGCACAGTAAATGGCAAATGCAGGAAGAAGATAGATAAACAAGTGTAGAGATTCAATGCAACGGCAGACGTGGTAGTGTGGTGATGGGGTTTATGAGGTGAAGGTGAGTGATTTTCGCTGCTGGGAATACTGAGATGAGATTTTAATTGGGCATTTTATTGAGTGCTTCTCTGAGTTGGCATTTTGACCAGTGACATTGTGCTCATCATCCAGAGTGTGAACAGGAATTGGGGTATATAAAACATGAGGACAAAATAAAAAATACAGAATTATATTAATATGTAAATTACATTCCATTCAACTCCTTCTCTTTTCATAATCCAAGGGTTTATTATTATTATTATTATTATTATTATTATTATTATTATTATTATTAGATAAGTAAGGAGTAGCATCTTTAGAGTGTCCTTAAGATCAGAATGGATGATGACCCTCGAAGATTTGGCCTCTCTCTCCTGAACTTTAAATCCATACAGCACCTGTGGGAAAATTTAAATCCTAAAATCAGGAGATAATGTGATCCTCATATCAATAAAGCTGTCAATACATTCCCAAACTGTTAATTTTAATGTGATGACACTTCAACTGTAAATTGTAGCTGATACATGTTACATGTATATGAGGAGTGAATGTCACAGACACTCCTTATTTTGAAGTTATGGATGTATAAAACAAAACAAAGCATACATATAAGCACATATTCTCTCTTATTCACCCAAGAAGAAGAAGAAGAAAAGAAGAAGAAGAAAAGAAGATAAAACAAGCAATTTATAACTTTAGTAATTCATTATCACAATCATTGAGTAAAGATTGGAGAGATGCCTGGCATTAACTTTAAACTTAACAACATTTTTGATAAAAATTTGTGTTAATCATATACACTTAAAATCGTGCAGCCCATACACCATATTGTTTGCTTAATTTCATATCTCCCCATAGATGCTGAAGCTCCAGTTCATGATTTTCATTTAAGGAGCAACCAGTATGGTGAATATTATATGACCATGTGAGATGAAAAATTCCCAGCTGTGTCCATTTCAATGCATTTGAATTAATGGAGAAAATTGGGTGAGGGAATGTAGGAGGTTATGTGTGGGGGAAGATAATCACTATTCTGCATTTCCACTGATGTGACTTCATTGATAGGGGTGATCTATCATTGGTGGCTGGTGATTAAAGGAATGGGCCAATGAGAAATTTAATTTACACAAATTTTCCTCTTGGCACCCCTAAAAGTAAGTTTTCATGTAGATCTTATATATACACAAGTGCAGTGACTCATCCATATTAATGAAAGGAGAAATTAAATATTTTCTGGAATGTAAAAATTGGAGTTATAAACTGACCACTTTTAAAGAAAGTGGTCAATTTATTTTTAAGCTCACTAATACAGCTTGTCTAGAGAGGCACTACCACTTAAAATATAAAAATGTATTTTTACATGACTGAGGTCCAGTTGGACCAAAGCCTCATCACTTTTAAAAAGCTCAAAATTCACATTGATGGAAAATGATCTTAAATATTTAGTTCCCTATGCATTCCATAGTCACCAGATCAATAAACCTGCTTTAGAACTGGCCTCATTTTTCTGAAATTTAATATAGCACTTGTGGGACAGTCTGAATTCCAACATGGTCAATAGATTTAATCTGAGCTTCTGCATCAACATACCTGCACATTCAGAGAATAATTTGGTAGGCTATTTGCAAAATAGGCACTAAGCTGTTTTTGTCACAAGCTCTCCACAGCCCAGGAAGTCCAATTCCCAGAATCCCTCATCCCCACCAGTTCCACTTCTCTGATCTCTGCCAGTTACAAGTGGACAGGTTCACTGATCTCCTGATTAGACTCATCTAGTTCTCATTATCTCTTTTTATAAATACACTTTAATTTCTGTCATTCAGTGCTGGGTCTTGTTTGTTCTCATTGCTCAAATTTCAAAGCCTTTCCCATTACCACCTGGTTACTACTTGAGTGATTGATTTTTAATTTCTTTTTGCCATTGGATTGTCCTTTCACTCTGTAATTTGATCTGGTTGCTTGTAATGGTTTTTGTCCCTACTATCTGGATTTTTGATATTGCCCATTCCTGCTGATTTTGTATTGTTTGCCCAGTGTTTGCTCTGTTCATAATCATGTGTGTTTATTTCAATACTGAAGTCTCAAGTCTGACAGTGCTAGTTTGTACCTAAATGAACAGTATCATAAAGACTAACGATGTATCAAACCAAGTCTGGGGTATGGATATAAAAATATCCCAAACTTTGCAAAACTTTGAAAATCCTGCAGAGCGCCATTAAGTACATTAATAAAAACAAAAAAGGAAACAGGCATACAGCAACTCTGCCTCGAGGAGGCTGTCCACCAAAAGTCAGAGAAGAGGAAAAAATATGGAGTTCATTAGTCACAGAAGCAACCAAGAGGCCGAGGCTAACTCGGGAGAAGCTGTTAACAGGACAGCCATAGCCTGAACACTTCACAAAGCGAGGCTTTATAGAAGAGTGGTAAGCCATATGAAATCCCATTTGGAGTTTGCCAAAAGACAGGTCAAAACTAAGCAAACATGTGGGAGATGGTCCTCTGGTCTGATGAGACCAAAATTGTACTTTTTAGCTTTGGCACAAAGTACTAAATTTTGTGAAAACCCGACACTCCTCTTTACAAGGGAACAAGATCCCTACAGTAAAGCATGGTGGTGCTAGTACCATGTTGACAGTTCCTCTAGGTCACTTTGTTGCTTCTCTGACTTATGCAGATTCATGACATAATCCCAATTAAATCCATTTCAGTTCCAGGTTGTAACACTACAAAATGTGGAAAGGTTGAAGGGCGTGAATACAAGGCACTGCACATGTGTTAGGAGTTGGAAAATAGGTTTGATTTTAAAGAAAAAGTTAAGTTGAAACAAGTTAAAGAAAACCTGCAGTACAAAAAACCCACACAAAGTGCTGAAGAACTGCTGAATAGATGTTTATTTTTATATTTACATTGTAACAATGAAGGGAGTATGCTGCTCAGAAACACAGCAGACCTGGGGGAAGATTGCACATGAGCTTTTTTATTTGGCCTCATACCTGTGGCACTGCAGTCATTTAGTAACATAAAGCTTTTCAACACAGGAAATTGGCAGCTTTCCAGCTCACATGCCACTTTCTGCATTGTTCTGCTCACTGCTCAGTGAGAGAGAGAGAGAGAGAGAGAGAGAGACAGAGACAGAGAGTCATCACATTAATATATGAAGAAAACAGGGCTGCCATGTTAGTCATAACCTCTGTAGCTTGGACCCTCAACTGCAAAGTCCTGCTAAACCAAGCCCCCACTGGTTACAGCAATCATGTGGTTTATATTTATGTTCATTGCCCCATTGATTAATTTGTTGCTTTTAACATGTATTTTCATGGTTGGTCTTAACACAGAAAAGGTTAGAACTGCCTTCTTTCCCCCATCTACACATTTCAATCATTTGCATACTTAAAGCATGAAGAAAACAATGTACACAAATGTGTGCTTCAGGAAATATGCCAATTAGACAACTTCACTGAAAGAGAGGCATCAACACTGCAGTCTTTTGATATTTACTCTCTACTATCTCTTTTTTCCATAGCTCCATAATAAACCAGAACTAATTATCTTTAAGCATGAGTAATCTTATATCAAACCAATCAGGGGTGCTTTCTCATTTCCACATCTCCAAAGAGGGAACAGCCACTTACAACTAATCATTTAGCTTGTAATGATTTCTTTGATGGTTCAAAAACTGTTCTGCAAATATGTCACACGTGCACGTTGCCTTTAGATATATTTAACACTGCAATCAGAAGAGAGCGAACATAATTGCGTGAAGGTCTTTTATTTATATATCTCTTTACATACCTTTTATTCACATGTATAAATGAATTGCATGGTATGACATTTTCTAATTATGAGATTTTATTATTATATTCACCATCTTCACTGATTAATTGATTCATTCATTCATTCATCTTTTACTTTTTCTGGTAGGGGCCGCAGCACTCTTGACATATTTTATATTTAACACTTATTTACAATACAAATTAATTACAGTGATTTCATTTGCATTAATGTTTTAGATTTGTCACAATATTTCCATGTGCCCGAACATAATGAACATAAAAAAAGAATAGAATACAACGGATGCAATTGAAAAGAGAAAATAATGCAACTGAGAGTGAGATTTTATTAACGAGAATATAAGTGTATATTCCTTTTCTTCTTTTTCTAACTTCTACTATTTACCAATAACAACAACCGCAGCAACAATAAACAATAAAGCCCAACATTGCTAGCTGGCTTTTTTGAAATGCAAATCTGATGCATGGCTCTCCTTACATGGACATTGTCCATCTGCTGAAATGCCTGCATATGGTAAGTGATTTTTTTTTTATTTAAAAAAGCATAAAAAAAAAACACTTCAAAAATAGTTTCATTTAAAAATATTGAACGTATCCTTGTTACCTGAACTCACGTATTGCTAAATTGTATCTCAGTTATCATGTTCAATGCCTAAACTTACACAATATATTCCAGCCTAATCTCATATCTTTCCATTTGTGCTTCAGTTCCAGCTCATGATTTTAATTGAAAGAGCCACCAGTATGGTACATATTATTAGACCATGTGAGATTAAGAAATGAAAAATTCTCAGGTGTGTCCATTTCAATCCATTTCAGAGAGTATTTCCACTGAGCTCAAATGCAAGGACGTTTATCAATCTGACTACAAATTAACCTCTTTAAAGCTGCTGAATGTAAAATTTTGGAATTTTGCCTCAGTTGGTAGAAAGAAACTATTTCAGGCTACTCACAGAATAACACTTTGTACCTGACATCTTATTAACACATAACAGTCTGCATATACATCGAAATTTACAGAATTTAGAGTTATTTAATTTCAAATTTTTGGAATACTATAAAGCTAAACCACTATAGAGAAGTTAGGACAGCCAAGAAAACTTGATGAGGCTTGATGCATGTCTTACTTGTGTCTTGAGGGATGGGGATAAGTCAAGCCACACTACAGAGCGATATGGCCATACTAGAGAGCAGTTGGGAGCAATATATGTTTTATTCCTGAAATAACCCTAGCACATTTATAATAAAAAAAGGAATTATTATTATTTTTTAAATGCTTATATACTGTATATATCCCAGTCCATCTGTAACATTCTGTCATGCTGCTTTCATTCTACTGGAACAGAGATTCTAGCTAAACTAAACCTGCTGAACTGGGAAAAAAGACATTTAAATCCTTACTGTAGATAATTCTATAGCCAAAATATCACATCATACAGTATAGCACTTCCATGAGCTAGTAAAGTATCTAGAGCAATTCCTGGCACATGTGCAGGAATTGACAGTAAAGTAGAACATGTACAGTAGCTGAGTTTCTCTACTCTTTCCACCTCAGAAGATACATATCTTAACTCAATACACGTACGAGCCACCACTGTGAATAGAGGTAATCCTTGAAGCTGTTCTGGAGCACCATGACTCTGTGTATGGAACAAACTTAGTAGCATGTGAAGGATTCTGTGGAATACAAAACCATGCAGTTCCCCTTCGGGAACTCGAGGCAGAGCGTCAGCTCAGATCGTGGGGTTCACAGATGGATTTGGCAGAGGGAATGGAGACGGGCAGAGCCCTTTCTTCTTCCTCACCTGTCAGATCCAGTGCTCACTCTCAGGGAACGGAAGCACCCCCCCCCCCCCCCCCCCCCCAGGAGAGGGCTCTATGCTCCTCTTCCTCTGAGGAGGGAGGTGAGGGGAGCGCCGCTGAGGATGAGTCTGTGGGTTTGCCATCACAGCCTGTCCAGTTTGAGGAGTTATTGGAGGTGGTGACTTGAGCTGTCGCTAAGCTAAATATTGACTGGCCTCCTGAAAAGCAGGAGGCACGTCCACGCAGCAAGTTAGATGAGCGTTTTCTGCAATCTAAGTCACTTCCTCCGCGCCGGGACCTACCCTTCTTTCCCGATTTGCACACTGAGGTGTCCAGATCGTGGAACAATCCATACTCAGCCCGGCTCTTCAGTCCCAATGTTTCTCACTACTCTAATGTGGTGGGACTGGAGGAGCACAGTTACGGGGCGATTCCCTGGGTTGAGGGGACACTTGCGAGCTGTATCTCTCCAGGTGGTGCATCGTCCCTTAAGGCCCTGGTACTGCCCTCCAAGCTGCTTCGGACCTCCTCGGCTTTGGTGGGTACAAGGCGGTGGGTCAGGCTGGTGCTTGCCTGCACACTATGGCGGTGTTGCAGGCATGCCAGGCTGACCTGCTTAAAGAGTTGGACGAGGGAGAAGAGATTAATTATGGTGACATTTCTGAACTGCGTTGTGCCGCAGATTTGTCTCTCCGGGCCACTAAAGAGACCGCCAGGGCAATTGGGTGGTCTATGGCAGCCCTGGTGGCTATGGAGAGACATTTGTGGCTGACCCTGTCTAATTTAAAAGACAGAGACAGGGTCTTTCTCCTAGATGCCCCTATGGTGCCGACTGGCCTGTTCGGCGATGCCGTAAATACAGTCGTCGACAGGTTCCAGGAGGCCAAGAAACAGTCGGCGGCGTTCCAGCGTTTTCTCCCTCGCCGCTCTTATGGGGCTGCTCGGCTGGAGCAGCCCCAGCCATGTACCAGCTCCTCACACCGTGAGGTCCAGAAATGGAGTGCCGCCACTCGCGCTCACCCCGAAAAGGAGCCAGGGTGGCGCTCCAGGTCGAGGCCCAGGGAGATGACGGATCTCCCAGATGCCGCTTCTCCCAGTTCCCGCCCGGAAACGTAGCGGTTCTGGGGGGCTCGCTACCTCCAACGAGGTCTCTAGAACAGCTAAATCGGCTATTCCCTGCCGGTCCTCCACTTCAGGGCACCGATCTAGATGCTCTAAATATGCCAGAGGTCAGTCTCGAGAGACTGATTCCCTTGGTAGACTTTCTGGCAGCGTGGAAGCTTCTGCCAAATGCGTCTCAATGGGTCCTGTGTACTGTAGAAAAAGGCTACAAGATCCAGTTCGGGTCACGTTCTCCTCTATTCAACAGGGTTTTTCCCACTTTGGTGGCCCCCGAGCAGGCTCTGGTCATGGAACAAGAAGTACATACTCTCTTGAGGAAGGAGGCCATCGAGGTGGTCCCTCCTCTTGACAGAGAGTCCAGGTTCTACGGCCAGTACTTCATAGTTCCGAAAAAAGATGGAGGGCTGCGTCCTATTTTAGATCTGCATCTGCTGAACCACTCAGTTACCACTCAGAGACTCAAGTTCAAAATTACACACTCTGTGGACACACACAATTAAGCCTTTCCTGGTCCTGTCGTGTCTCAAATCAGGTCCGAGGACTGGTTTGTCACGATAGATCTGAAAGACGCATACTTCCACATTTCCATTCTTCCTCAGCACAGGAGGTACCTGAGGTTTGCTTTTGGGGGCGAAGCTTACCAGTATCGGGTTCTTCCCTTCGTTCTTGCACTCTCTCCCCACACTTTCACCAAGTGTGTAGATGCTGCTCTGGCTCCATTGCGACTCCAGGGCATCCGCATACTCAATTACATCGACGATTGGTTGATTTTAGCGCAATCAGAGCAGATGGCGGTTCGACATTGAGATGTCGTTCTCACCCATATAAAAGAATTGGGGTTAAGACTAAAAGCAAAGAAAAGTGTGCTTTCTCCAGTGCAGAGGACCACTTATCTAAGTGTGGTGTGGGATTCGACCACGATGCAGGCACGTCTGTCTCCTGCTTGGATCGAGTCGATCCTCATGGCGGTCAAGAGAGTGAGAGAAGGCCAGTCACTCACTGCTATACAGTTTCAGAGACTGTTGGGTCTGATGGCAGCTGCATCCAACATGATACCTTTTGGCCTGCTGTACATGAGACCCTTGCAGTGTTGCCTCAGGACCAAAGGGTTTTCCCCGAGGGGCAACCCGTTTCGCATGATCAAGGTCATGCGGCGAGGCTTACGGGCCTTAGACATGTGGAAGAAACCATGGTTCTTGTCGCGTAACGCTAACGATGGATGCCTCCCTCACGGGCTGGGGGGGCGGTCATGAGTGGCCGCTCTGCCCAAAGTCTGTGGGAAGGGCCCCGTCTCAAGTGGCACATAAACTGCCTGGAGATGCGGGCCGTGTTTCGAGCAGTGAAACATTTTCTCTCAGACCTGAGGGCCATCATGTGTTGGTCCACATGGACAACACTTCAGTGGTCTCCTACCTGAACCGTCAGGAGGTCTGTGCTTGCGCCCCCTTTACAGGCTGGCGCACCAGATCCTTCTGTTGGCCCAAGGGAAGCTGCTCTCACTGAGGGCAGTATACATCCTGGGGCATCTCAATCAGGGGGCGGACATCCTGTCAAGGCAGGGGCTGAGGCCCAGGGAATGGAATCTGTTCACGTCATGGTGTAAAAACTGTCAGTTAGAACCAGTTAACTGCCCGGTTGGTTCAGTGCTGGAATTTCTGCTGGAATTTCTGCTGGAATTTCCGCTGGAATTTCTCTGGGGAGAAACCCATTAGTGACGCGTTTCCTCCGTGGTACCAGGAGTCTGAGGCCCCCAGTACGACCTAGAGTACCTTCTTGGGATTTGGCCGTGGTTTTAGAGGCCCTTTCTAAACCTCCCTTTGAACCCTTGGAGGAGGTGTCTTTGAGATTTCTTACAGTCAAGACTGTATTTCTATTAGCCATCTCTTTCCTGAAGAGAGTTAGGCTCTTTCTGTGGCGTTTGCCCCTGGTCTGGCCAGAGCCTTTCTTTACCCCAGACCAGGGTATGTTCCTAAGGTGCCCTCTGTGGTTCCAAGGCCAGTCGTGCTTCAGGCATTCTGTCCGCCTCCCTTTCGGGACCAGGACCAGGAAAGGCTTAATTGTGTGTGTCCACTGCGAGCACTGGACACATATGTCCACAGAGCTGCCCTGTGGAGGAAGTCAGACCAGCTGTTTGTCTGCTACGGTCCTTATAAGAAGGGTCTTCCTGCGAACAAGCAGACCCTCAGCAGGTGGATAGTGGATGCTATTACTACCTCTTACGAGTCCTCTGATCTCCCCTCTCCGTTGGGGGTCAATGCTCATTCTACCCGAAGTATGGCGGCCTCCAAGGCCTTCTCCTCTGGTGTTTCTCTCCAGGATATATATATATTTAACCCCTCTGACTATTGTCAGGTTTTATAGCCTTGACCTCGATGCCGCTTCCGGCTCCTCAGTTCTCTTGATCTAGTGTGCCCTTCCACACTAGGCAAGGATTGGTCAGTCTGGTGGTGTTAGATACTTGACGCAGCTCGAGTTCCTGAAGGGGAACATCCCTAGGTTACGTCTGTAACCATGGTTCCCCGAGGGAACGAGATGCTGTGTCTAGGTACCATACTTTCTGCATCCCTGCAAGAGCTTCCTTCACTTTCCTGAAGCTGGCGCCGGCTCCACCGCATGCATTTTTATACTTCCGGGTCGTGACGTCATCCTGCCGGTGATGTCACACGATTCCGTTGGCTGGATTACACATGTGATTCAGAGCGTGGTCACGCAGAGGTATTCCCAAAGCGTTGCTTGACGCAGTGTCTCGTTCCCTCAGGGAACCACGGTTACAGACGTAACCTAGGGACGTTTATAATGCTAGAGGAAATTTATGCTTAGTCCTTTACAAAGGAGAATATTAAACTTTATATTAAAAATAATGCATGTCTAGATCAGTGAAGATATTGAGATATATTGACATGTACAGAATGTTAGAAAACCTCTGGGGCGAGCTTTTTTGCCACTGGTTTTGAACATGCAGACCGTCAGTTCTCATTTTTATTAATTTTGACACTAAGTAACCAGATAAAAAAGCTTACTTCATTCTGAATGTTACCTGTGATATTTATTGCTTTGTGACTGCTTTAATAACTCAAGACTTTGGAGTTATAAAGTTTCATCTGCTAATTATGTAAATTGAATACTGAGCCATAAAGTTTTGACCTACAATAATTCAGACATATTTTGTGATATCTCCTTTTTTTCTGGAAAGGCTCTGATGTAAATATTCAGGTCCTTTCCCTTTCCATATATAAATATATGTCTCTTAAATGGGTGATGTATATGATCATTTTATCATATCATTGGGATAAAATATTTCTCCTTTCCAGTAGAAATAAATTTAAACAATTGACAACATTAATGACATCTCTGTTTGCACTGCTAGTTGTGGTTATGGGAGCAAGAACATGAGGAAACATAGGGGGGAAAAAAGCCCATCTACGCTCTTGGATCTTGAAATTAATTTTTGTCAACCACTTTGACTATCTCCTGGTTTCATCTCCTACAGCCTCAGAAACACTTTGCCACTTTGCCATTAGTGCTCAGATGGTGATAGAGCACCAACACACTATCTGGCTCAAAACTGTGTTCAATCGGATTGAGATCTGCTGACTGTGAAGACCCTAGCATATGATTTCTATCATTTTCATACTCAAGAAACCATTCAGTGAGCCCTCATGCCCTGTAAATAGGGGCTGGGTCATCCTGGAAGAGGTAGAAATATTTCGTCATAAGATAAAGGTGATCAGTCAGAAGAACTTATTGATTTGTAATGACATTTCCATCTAAGGGGACATGTGAACCTAAACCAGGCCAGCAAAATTTCTCTCTCTCGTAACAGAGCCACCAGTTTTTCCTTCAGTATGTCACCTTTAATTTGCTTTACCCAACACTATTTAATATGACAGTATGTAGAGGAAGATGATAATTAGTTTATATGAAATTGTTCATTTCACTTACCTGCTGCTCCTTTTAATAAACGTTTGTATTACATAAACAAGCACTATGATGTGTTTTGACAGCTCGTGAATGAAATAAGTCCATTTCTCCAATACAAGTAGGAGTTATGATTCTTGACTCATTTCTAAGGCCAACCTACAACTTATTTGTACAATATGCTACAAATGCTAGTTGCATCAAATAAGAAAAAATCAAATAAGATTTAATACAATTTAGGATTACTTTACATTTTTTCCATGAAATTTAACAGAGATTGTCTCTATAAAAAGAGCATTATATGGATTGCCCTACAGAAGAATATTAACTGAAATTTGAGCGTGTATTTTGTCCTTGCAGCAAGTTTACAGTGATGTGCTGCATGTATTTGGCATCCATCTACTCATTATTCACTCAGGCATTTGACTATACCCTTTACACAGTAATATAACAAGGACTGCACTGGACTCAACAAAATCTTGAGCTCTCTGAAATGAGCTTTCAGAGGATTCTTTATAAGAAGAAATAAATCAGAAAAATGCAATCACATCTGAAAAAATAGTAGTCAAAGTGATAAATTAATAAAGATTAATAAGATTAATAAATACCAGTTCTACTACTAGGAATGTATGACCATACAAACAGAAGTAATACAGCATTTTCAAACTATTTTGTGATTTAAAAAAAGATTTAAAAGATTTAAATTTATGATTTAAAAAAGCCACAGCATACATGCAATACTTCAGAAAGCCCAGGGGTAAATGATGGTGTGTACATATAAGTCTCTTAATGAGTCCATAAACAAGAGACAGGTGCAGATGATAATGAGGAGGCTTTGCCAGAAGGGGAGATGTCAGTCTACAATATGCATTTCAAACGCAATATGCTGGAGTATAGAGCCAAAAGAGTCAAACAGTCCTAATATGTTTTTCTGCACTTGATTCTTCCAATTAAAGCATTTTTTAAATCTATCTTGCATGCAATTATATACCAAAACAGTACAATTTAGTCATGAAAATTGACAACCACTCATTCCAGATTCAACTGTATTATTCTTACTTAACTAACTAAATAGTTCTGCAACCTTGCCTAACCAACTAGTACACCAAGGAACTATTTCTTTTTGCACTCTATATTCTGAGGAGGGCCTTGTAGAGTCAGAAGAGCTCACTCTCTTTAGAAATAGTTTAACTATAGATGTGCAAATTGCTACTGATAAACAGTGCAGATATTTTCATTGTGTTTATCTAAAAATGCCAAACCAGCATACTCATTCTGTCTGATTTCTGGTGAGCTCCTTTTTTCCTCTATATTTGCTAATAACCATTATCCATTCTTCATGCAGCTCTCTACACATCAGGTTTCTGAACAATTTTGTTGTCCTGTAGTGATCAAAAGTATTCACATACTGGTACATGAACTACTTTTTTTTCTGAGTGTATATATCATTTGAAAGAAATTGAAATTCAAAAACTGTTATTTTTTATGTTTCATTTATTCCAAATTCAAATTTAATTGAGTGGTTTTCCACATAACTATAATCAGTGAATCTTTAATTCTTATGAAATGTTATTTGGAACTTTTTTGGAAAAAAAAGCAAAGAGCTGTGATATATCTGTAAGGCAAGGTTTAGTAGAGTGAGCTGAAGAAAGGGAGAATAAGAGAACAGAGGAATGATAGCTTTTCTCTGTGCAGTTGGATATAATTTGTGCCAATCGTTGAGGCTGCTCTTACACACCAAATGGGACTGAAGTGTGTTTGGAACATATTGTTTGGTTAATTGGGTACTTCAATCAGAAACCATCAGACACATGTGCACAGACAGTGTTGTTCTCTCAGACAACTTTTTTGAAAAAGATAGGGACCATGTTGGAGAGGTGTGCATGAATTAGAGATCCACAGTGGCACAAACACTCATTGCTTCTCATATAAATTCCATTTTTAATCAGACACTGCAGCATGTGTGTGCTTGCTGTTTATTCAGTACTATTCTACTTTATTCAATTAGAAAGGAGAGTGTAGATTGGATGAACGCTGGATGAAAAAGTTAAAAGTAAACACTTCTCAGAGAATAAAGCTAAAACTATGAACAAATGAATGAATATGGCTGCTCTGAAATAATATATATTGGAATATATTGGAATATATGTTAAATAATAACATATTGGAAGTGTTTGAAAGATGGCGGTTCTCTCTTAGAAAAGAGTGAGATGCTCCCTTCAGAGTAGAGACCTTACCTCTCACAGAGGAGTTTTAATATTTTGGGATCTTATTAACAAGTGATGGAAAAAGAGTGTGTGAGATTGATAAATAGAACAGGTCAGTGGCTGCAGTGTTACAAATACTGTTAGTCTGAGGTGGTGAAGCAGGAGCTCAGTTTGCAGATTTATTGGTAAATCTATGTCTCTACCCTCACCTATAATGTCACAGTATGTGGGTAGTGAACAAAAGAAGTTAATGCAGGCAAAGGAAATGAGGTTTCTCCACAAGGTTGCTGGGCTTCCTCTCAGTGATAGGTGCTCAACAATCTGGGAGAGCCTTGTAGGAGGAGGGATGCTGCTCTTCTGAATTGAGAGGAGGTATAGACCCTTGGACATGAAGGCCCCCACTGGATGGAGACTGCAGACAGTCCCAGGACCTGCTCTAGAGATTATATCTAACAGTTGGCTTGGGAACATTTGGGAATCATCATGGAGGGACTGCAATCTGGGACTGCAACTCTGGACTGACCTTCTCAGCCTGTTGCCAGTGTGACTCCCACCATGAAAAGTGGAAGGAAAATCATTTAATTAATGAAATTAACAGAAAATGCAGGAATGCAATTTTAGCAGAGACCCATTGCCTAGACGTAGGAAAGAATGGAAAAAAATATGATCAGCCGCAATGAACACCAAGCTGAAATGTTGACAATTCCAAATTTCTGACTAGCCTGACTTTAAGGCTTGAAGTATGGAATATGTAAGTATAAGTATGGGAAGTATAAGTATGGGAAAAAGGAAATTTTGTTGCTTCACATCCCCCATTTTTGATGAAAGAGTCTGTTGGCCAGATATATAGTGAATGTAGTTTTCTTTGACTGGGATTGGAAAAAAAATGGTCAACTATAAAAGTGGGATAAGTTTTTCTATATCTCTTTTTTCTTATCTGCTTTCACTGATTTTTTTTACAGAGTGGTTTTTACAGGCCTCATAAGACCTCAGGTGTACCAGGCACCAGGTTGTAAGTTTAAAACAAATAAAAAATATGCCTCCCCCCCCCTCCCTAAATAATTAGCACCTTAATTCATTTTCCCTAATCAGTAAGTCCACTTCTGCATCCTGTGGATAAACACATTCCTTGAATGTACTTTGTCCCATGTGAACATAGTTTTAGCGGAGATAGAGAATTCTCATTTTTGCATTAGCTTCTGATAGTATCTTCAACAACAGCTACATTTCCATCCAAGGATTTTTTTTTTTGCGAAAAAAAGGTTTAGCGCATTGAAATGTTTACCGAAATAACTGATGAAAACACAAATTATCGATAAAATTTCATGTTGATATATTCTTTATTTTGTTTAACTTTAGCACATAAATTCTATGTCAATACTTCAAAGGTTGTGAAAAAATAGTTTGAAAACAGATTTGTCAAAAAATGGCATTTTTTATAGCAAGATTTTAGGACGTGTGGGACGCAAAAGGTACAAAATTTGCAATATACCCAAAATTATGTATGGAAGAGGCTCAAGGGCAGATTTCTTTTGCGATACAAAACTTATGTGACAATTTGTTTTTTTAAGGATCACATCACCACGCACACCATTTTATCAGTAAAAGGCCAATTGGATGAAAATAGGGGGGAGACAGCAAATTTCACAAACTTTTTTTTTTATGCATGTTCACTTTGTCGATAACAGAAAAGTGCAAAAAGTGGATGGAAATTTGGCTACTAAGGTCAAATTAAAATTCAGGGTAAGCACTGGTAGATTTGTTATGTCCATGTGACTTATATATGCTAGCATGAGCTGGTGCCTTGAAAATAAAAAGTCATCAATATATATATTTGGAAATATTAAAATTCCAAAGAACTTTTAAAACAACTTTTAAAATATTTGAATCTTATTGTACGGAAGTCAGGCAGTGGAATAAAACAGTGAATATAACAGAAGATAGTGTTCTAGGGTAGTCTTTGGTTTCAGGACAAAAAAACTTCCTACAGCAGTTTACTAAATGAGAAGCTCCACATGGACTTATCCTTCCAACAAATCATGCAAAAAGGCATGTGGAAAGCCTCTTACACACTAGAAGTAGTTTAGCTCATTTAAGACACAGTCACTTTTAACACCACCTACATGTTAAATTCTCATTGTCCTTCAGTCTCTGAACAGCTCCAGTAGAAATGTTTTCATTCTCAGTGGAAACAAATCAGCTCTTACTGATGTGCTTTGAATATAATTGTGACTGAGTAAGCAGAAAATTTTGAATTTATCAACATTAAATGACTTCTGAAATTGTCTAATAACACATACAAGACTGTACCTTTAATGTGGGCACCCAAATTACTGACATAAAATTCTTGGTTTTTGATGCATTAGTTCTGAGTTAGCATGTGTGATCAGTAAACAGCTTGGCTTGTCTAGTTATCTATAAGATATTAAGCATGGTGATTTGATTGTGGATAGTATAGTATAGTGGATAGTATTAACATGTTGAAGCTTTGGAACCTTCTTTGTTTGAGCCTAGTGAGGAGGTGAGAGAGCTTTAGGTAATGATGAATGGCATTGTGGATAATGTAAGATATGATTAATGATTAACAAGAAATGATGATGAATGAATATGTTGCTGAAACAACTTTAAACCAAAAAGCAAAACTCAGGATTTCTTTACAAAATAAATCTTGGATGGTTTTGAATATACATATTTATTAATATACAGTAGATACTGTTGGATATTCCCTTTAACAGCTAAGCACAAAATTCTATTGGCAAAAGCACCTCAGAAGACTAACCACCACCTGTTTGACCAAAAAGTCACAAAAACTATTTTTCACTTTTCTCTTACCCTTTGTCAGTTGCTTACTGCTACCGTGTTTTCCATTGACACATTATGTGTTAGAAGTACTAGCAATGTTTGGGTGCCTTACCACCACAGTATGCAGTTCCACTGTGATACTCTTGTCCATGCCTATGCATGTTAACTAATGCAACATTTTACAAGGCTGCATGCTGTTGTATGCAGAAACATTTAACGAAGCACAGTTCTTTGAATCCATTTACCATTTATAGAGAACAACAAACCATTAGATAAATCAAAATACATTTATACTATATTCTTAAATAGATGCAGCGTTTCATCTTAAAATAGCACAAATGTTCAGTATGTTGATAGCAGCAAACTAACTAGCAACAACCAAATATTAGATATCGCTTTTTACCACACACCTTTGTACAACCTCAGTAATGGTTAAAGACCCAGGTGTTAGCAAAGTGGTCTCCAAATGAGATGATGAACAGCAGCAAAAGCTGTTGTCAGAGAGAACATGACTGATGTAAAACGAACACTGAAAACATTTTGTCTACTACTAAGTTATATTGACTTTTTAACACTGAAAATTTATCTCAATAATTTCAAAAATGTCACTGAATTTTATAATCATTCTAAAAATTATAAACCATAATAACTAATGCACAAGATTATTTTGTAGCTCAAACAGAACAATCTCCTCCTGCAAGTCAGCTAGACAAAGGAGTTGATAGTGGACTTCAGCACGAAGCAGGAGAGGAGCTATCACCCCTTTAAGGACAGTTTCCGCTATCTTTTTGTCCACATCACGCTGGACCTGTCATGGTCCTGTCTCATTAATACCCTGGTGAAGAAGGCCATCAGCATTTTAACCACCTTAGATGCTTAAGGGACTTTAAACTGCCTTCTGATGCTCCTGACGGGAAACATCACAGCCTGGATTGGGAAGAGCACCAAGCAGGATAGGGTGGTGTGAACTGCTGATAGCATCATCTGCACTGAGCTCCCTGATCTAGCGATGAATTTTTTCAATGGCAAAATAAAAAGTATCAGGCAAAAAACTAACCCTATAGATAACAATATAACTATATCAGATCAGTGTTTAGAATCTTTTACTCTCTGTCAAGAGACTGAACTATTTTCACTAATTTCCTCATCAAAATCGTCACATGTTGATTATTCAAAGAAATAATACTAGAAGCAATCGAACCTGCTGGTTAAAGTGGTAAATGACCTAGTAGAGGCCTCTGATCAGGGTTGTGTCTCCTTGCTTGTGTTCCTCTGTGCAGCTTTTGACACCATTGATCATACTAGTCTCCTTGATAGACTAGAAAATGTTGTTGGAGTTAGGGGAATGGCCCTCTCCTGGCTGAGGTCTTATTTGACTGATTGTTATCAGTTTGTAGATGTAAATGGTGACTACGTATACTAAGGTAAAGTTTGGTGTTCTACAAGGTTCTGTTTGAGGCCCACTGCTTTTTTCTTTATATATGCTACCTCTGGGTAAAATTATTCGTAAACATGGTATTAGCTTCCACTGTTATGCTGAGAACACAGAGTTGTATGTTTCAGCAAAGCCAGATGAAAGACACCAGCTTAATAAAGTATAAAAGTTTTAAAAAATTAAAATGTGTAAAAGACATTAAACACTGGATGCTTATTAACTTCCTTCTACTTAATTCTGACAAGAGAGAAGTACTTGTACTAGGACCACATGCAGCTAGAAGTAAGCTTTCTGATTACATAGTATCTCTGGATGGCCTTTATGTTTCATCATGTGCAGCAGTAAAAGATCTTGGTATGATTATTGTCTCCAGTCTTTCATTTGAAGCTCATGTAAATAATATTACTAGGATAGCCTTCTTTCATCTTTGCTAAGATAAGAAATATAATGTCACTACACAAAGTAGAAAAACTAATTCATGCTTTTATTACATCTAGGTTGGAATATTGTAATTCCTTACTGTCTGGATGTTCCAGTAGATGCATAAACAAGCCCCAGTTAGTCCAGAATGCAGCAGCAAGTCCTTACTAGAACCAGAAGATATGACCATATCACCCCATCTTATCCACACTGCATTGGCTCCCAATCAAATTTCACATTGATTATAAATACTACTATTGATCTATAAAGCAGAATGGTCTCGTGCCATAGTACTTGAGTGAAATTCTGGTCTTTTATGAACCACCATGCTTACTTCAATAAAAAAGGTGCAGGCTGTTTGTTGGTACCTTCAATAGTAAAGGCTACAGCAGGGGGCAGAGCTTTCTCTTACAAAGCCTCACAGCTATGGAACAACCTTCCATTTAGTGTTCAGGACTCAGACACAGTCTTAGTGTTTAAGTCTAGGCTGAAAACATATTTGTTAAGTCAAGCCATTTGTGAGTAGTTTTTTCTTAGGTAAAGGAGCAGATCTAGAGGGTTCATGGGCATAGAGTGTTTTGGTGAACCGGGATGTTTGGATGCTGTTGCACCCTAAATCCCATGCGTACACGCAGGTTTGTTGATGGTGGAGTAGCTGGCTGCTTTATATCCCAGGGTGCCCTCGTGTCTTTGTTACCTTCTGGTAACTTCGAGCTACACATGTTAGTCCTGAGATATCAGTGATCCTGACCCCTTCTGCTCTCCAGACCTGCCTGATCCACTACTCTGCCCTACTACTGGTTGGAGTTCTCATCACTTGGAAAACACTTGCTGCTGCTGAGGATGGACCCATATGGACAGCCTAAAGATACATGAGATTACTGTGGATGGTACCTCTTAGAAACCATGAAAATGGCATTGGACTGCAATTGCTATGATAGTTTTAGGACTTCAATTGTCACGAACAGTTTTGCACTCAAGTTTCCATCAGTGAACAGTTGATAACTTCAACAAAATAGACTTCATATTAAAATGATAATGAATTTCCTGGTTACAGTATTACACTTTTTGACTATATAGCACACAGTTATAGAAGTGAATTATTTATAATCACACTATCCAGTGTCTCCCAGATGAGGATGGGTGAGTCCGGTTCCTCTCATGTTTTATTCCTCATATTGTTTCAGGGAGTTTTTCCTTGCCACCATTGCCTCTGGCTTCCTCATTAGGAAAAAATTTATAAATTTAAAATTCATATCCTGAATTTATATATTTCTGTAAAGCTGATTTGCGACAATGTCCACTGTTAAAAGCACTATACAAATAAAATTAAATTGAATTGATCTGCAGTGTATCTACAGCACGCAGTGCTGGACCAAGGCCAGGAAGATAGTGAAGGACCTCAGTCCAAACAGTGCGCTCTTCACTCTTTTGCAGTCAGGGAAGTGCTTCCATTCCCTAAAGGCCAACACAGAGAGAATGAGTAAGCCGTTCGGGCCCTCAGCCAGGACAATACCTAGGTCTAGACCTTGGATTTGGTTGCACAACACCCACACTGCCTACATTCCTATTAATATACCCGTATTATCCTGTATTTATAAATATTTATTATATATGTTAGCTATTTCACTGCAACTACCTCAGCTCGATGTTGCACAGCATTGCACTGCATATACAACAGCACATATCTGCACTCTCATACAGTCCATACTTTTTCTCCCATCTTTTTTATATCCTTTATATTTTATTTTATATTTTTCTTTTTGTCTTTCTATGCTAGTAAATTCTTTTTAATGTAAATTCTGTTTTTGTCACCGGACAGTCGTAAAAAGCATTTCACTGCATGTCATACTGTGTATGGTTGTATGCGTGACCAATAAAATTTGAATTTGAATTTTTTTTTTGCTAATGTTCCATTATAAAAGCGCTATTTAAAAATATCTGTTTTTGGAAATATTCTTGTGCAATACCAAATTCAGAAGATGTACTTACTAAATGTGGCTTAACTGGCTTGAGGCTGTATCCTTACCTTCTCTTCTTTGCCTCTGGGAAGTTCAATCTAAAAGCAGGGTCTCCAATGGTTGCTGTTGCCTGTGGGGGGCTAGCTTTCTCAATGCCAGGGAAGTAGTGTCTACAACAATGAAAATAGAACAGTAGGGTATCTGTGTATTGAGAGGTTCGACATGAGGAGAAATTAGTCATTTGTACTAGCTAACTAACTAACTGAAAAACCAACTAAGTAAAAAACTAACAAATAAATGCAAATCATTATTCACAAAAGACTGACAGACATAAGGAGCGCACGTTCACAAAATGTGTACCAGATTTAAACTATCTGCTTATATCTTATGAAAGAAATGAGGGTTCTCACACTTAGGAAAAAGGAATGCTTGTGTGTACAAATGTTATGGACGTGGTTAACAACCTACATCCACTTCATACAACAACTTCAACAACCACTTCATATTCTGTGTCCTATCATAAGTGAGTGAGTGAGTAAGTCAGTCAGCAAGCAACCAAATAAAACCTCACAATATAGTACACTATATGGCCAATAGTTTGTGGACACATGACTTTCACAGCCATATGTGTTTTTTGAACATCCCATTCCAGATTTAGTTCCCCTTTGTTAAAATAACCTGCAATCTTCTGGGAAGGCTTTTGTGCCCATTCTGCCACAAGATCATCAGTGAGGTCGGGCAGTGATGTTGGGCGAGGAGACCTGGGGCACATTGTCATACCAGTTCATCCCCAGAAAGTGTTTAGTGGTGTTGGGGTCAGGGCTCTGTGCAGACCAAACGAGTTCTTCTACTTCAACCTTGGTACTCCATGTCTTCATGGACCTCACTTTGCACAAGAGCACTGTCGTGCTGGAACTTGTATGGCCCTCTTAGTTCCCATGAAGAGAAATTGTAATACTACAGCATACAAGGACATTCTATACAATTGTGTGTTTTCATCTTTGTGGAAACAGTTTGGGGAAGAACTGCATATGGGTGTGATGATCAGGTGTCCACAAAGTTTTGGCCATATAGTGTATATACTGTACCTTCCAAATTCTTACTCATCAATAAGCTAACTTTGAGAAAGTCACCAGAAGGTCGTGGTGGACAGACTGACAGGTCTCTGGTTCTACAAAAAAAAAAAACAACCTACCAACCAACCAACCAACCAAACAATAGATCAGACAAACAAAATGGCTAAGGAATATTCAGAAACGTGACACAGGCTAATGGTCAGGTGATTTCCAAACAAGCATAAACTACACAAGACTATCTCGGCAAACATTAAGCAGGCTATGGTAAAAACCAATCAGAACAGACAGCGAACAAAGGCTTGGAATTGCCACAAACAAAACAGTGGCAAAGTCTCTCTGGCAGTCTGGGTTATTAACGGCAGCAAATATGATTATGAACAGGATCACAGAGGATCACGGGTGTGACAAGTGTCTTCACTTTAAGCTTGTTAGTCCTCTTTGGCTAATTTTTTTATTTGAATTGTTAAATATCAGCTATGAATTTAACTAAAGTTCTAACTTAGGTTTTCAAAAAATGCTTGTCTGTGTGTTGTGAGAGCATAACATAAACCTTAATATTATGCACATTTTTAGTTCTCAGCCTTTTTGAATCCAGCAATTTCTGAATTAATTTTTAGATCTGTATTTATTAACTTATGTTCCATTTTAGTTCAAATTGCCGTGGCTTTCCTATCAGGATATTTTTGAATCAGAACCAGCAAACTGATTCTCAGGGTCAAACAAAAATAGAGATTCCACTGTGCACAGCTAAGAAAATACATCACAAGTTATAAGAAACTGTCCTGTAGGAACATTTTATTTCTTTATTTTGTAAAAGGCTATATATTAAATAATGCTCCTCAGAGATTTAACTTCACAAAATCTAAGCAGCACAGTTTGCAGGAGCTGCTAGGTGATGAACTTGTAATGGAAAAACAAAACCTATACAAGAATTAGGGCCTAGATTTTTTACTAAATTACATTTTTTTTTTACTTGGGAAATATTCTTCCCTAAGAACATGAATTATGGGTGCATGAAAAGACTTCATGAATGCTTGATTGGTGTACAGTAATGTGCTTCTGTGCATTTGCCCCAAAGGCCATTCCTCTCTTTCCCCAACAAGGTGATTTTGTTCCTTAGTGAAATATGTGGGGAAAATCCAGTCTCAACCTGTTCTTTCAATCTGTTCCTCTGGGACATCCATCAAGACAAAAAAAACAAGGAGCAAAAATTATGTATGCAGACAGAATGCAGTAAGCTGACAAAACATTTCTGAAGCAAAGTTGATTAAGGTCAGAGCACTAATAACTTTCAGATTTATGAATGGAGAAATTGGGTTTTAATGTTCTGACTGCATAGTAAACCCCTTATTTATTTATTTACTTACTTACTTACTAGCAATTCAATATCTTCAGTTAATGATGTCATGAAATCAATCCTATAATCTTCAAACAATGTAGCAGCATACATACAGTATTCTAGTAATAAATTGAAAAATTATTATTTTACTGATATACATAGTATTATACAGTTTGACTTAGCATTATAAGATTCTCCCATTCATCTTTAAACTTAGATAGAACCTTGCAATACTCAGGTATTTCATTCATTCACGATTTCATTCACCTTTATGGAATAGAGGAATAATTTTAGTAAGCTTAAACTCATCATCATATTCATTCCCAATTATCTATAGGAGACACACACACACACACACACACACACAGAACATTCTTGAGCTGGTATTATAAGAACAAATGATTTCCCTGCAAGCCATGTTTAATTCTAATTGAGCAGATCTGAGATAAGCAGGAAGAGTAGATGAAAAAAAAAGGACTGTGACATTTCCAAGTGTTTGTATTTTATGCTAGATCAGTCTCTTTAGCACTTGAATGTGGTTCTGTTCATGACATCACCAAGTAACTCCAGCAAGCAAATGTATACAAAAAGTGAAACTGATAAGTAAGTCTCTAAAATTTCACTGATTAATCACTGCTCTGAATGAAAGGAATGTGAAATTTTTTGCTGTTACATGTATAGGAATTAAAGGCTAAATGATTCAAATAAGATTGCTTTTGTATTTTATCAAGCATCCTATTCACATGATGGTTAAGCTTCTGTGTCATACAGTTGACAAAAATAATTCCATGAACAAACATGGAAGATGCAACGTACACCGCTTTATAAAATATTCTTGGATGCCAAATCGGCTGGAGTCTTCTTTATTGAATGTGAATTTAATAATCATTTTGGTGGACAGCAGTCAGCGCACAAGAAAATTTTTTTTCTGTTTGTTTTGTTCATTAAATAAAATACGATGCTCAAAGTGAACTGATGTTGTATGTTGCACTGTAATGAGATCCTTCAAAGTAGATGAATTCCTTTTCCTTTACTTTCCTTACTTCATTTCCTGAACTTCAACTTACTGAAATAAACACTAAACAGGCTGCATTATTTAACACGTTTTAGCTAAATGATCCATAGCAATGTGTGAAATTCAGCCTGCAGTCTGGACTGGGGTTTTCAGATGTTCATTTATCAGGTGCACACAGAAGATCAATACAACATCATAGTCATCAGTCAGTTATCCTTGTTTTTTAAAAAAGACTTTTTTATAGAGAAAAGACAAGTGGAGAAAGGAAGATGATAAGAGCGTTCTGCTGAGTGTGAATATCCTTGACAAACACACATTTCGTCTTTAACAGCCTGAACAGACCATTGTCTCTAGAGCTGACACAGTTGGAAAAGATAAAAAAAACCTTACAAAATAGTGGTAACAATAATAATCTCAACAGCCATTACAAGCTTTCTACTTTCTGTTTATATCTTTACAGATCTTCACAAATACGTTGATAAAGCAGTTAGAATTTACGTAAAAATAGGTCTTCACCAGTTGTGTAGTGGATGCTATATGCTATATGCATGTATTAGCTGTACACTTACTTTATTAGCCAGGATGTTTGTTCATACATGACTTCTAAAGGGTAAAGAAAAACCCAAAATTTTACACATCTGAGAGTTTATAGCAGAAGTCATGAATAAGACTATGTATGTACAAAGATATATGTATGATTTGTTGTTTGATGAAGTGATCTACATTGTGTATATATATATATGTATATATGTATATATATATATATATATATATATATATATATATATATATATATATATATATTTGTTCATTCAGTATATTGGTTAATTAATACAGCGAATTTAGTTCTCAGTTATGCATTATCATGCATGTCTATGCTTTTTTTTCCCTGGAAAAGGCTTTTTTTAAAAAAAAAAAAAACTTGGACATGAAGTTTACTAATAACATTTCTGTTGAAATGGTCAGAATCAGGGTGCATCAGAGAGCCAGCTCCTTTAAGGCCTAATCTAATCCAAAATTTCACACCGCAAAATGCTGTGTATCTTGAATATTGCTTAGCCGGCAAAGTGTTCGCTGTAGAATACCAATCATCCGGTGTGCTGTTCTCATGACATGAAGTTCAACTAAAAAAATGCACAGAATGATCAGAGAATATAGATGTGTGAAGTGCCTTGGTTATTTGGTAAAAATTGTGAATGTGTGTGTGTGCCTGTTATCTATTTAGCAATCCCGTGACCTCAAAGCAGCCATCTCACATGCCATTTGTGGAAAAAGAAGTGATCACGGTCTACAATTAGGCTTTAGAACCTGCAATGCGCCACTAGCAAACCCACTTTATAAATGTTAGAAAGCAGCATCAGCTTTGTTTGTGATGGACTGCCAAAGCCTGTTTGCCCAAGTGTGTTCTCTTTTCATGTTGATGTCCTTAAACTATGTAAGTAATAGAAAAAAGGGTGAATTTGGAACCCTTCATGCTGCTTTCATGTCATTTTGTTTTGAGTTCAAGTCATGTGCTTCTGTTAATGTTTTGATACGTGCTTTTGTTTCTGTTCGTCTTGTCTCTGCCTCTGTCCTGTCATTGGTGTGTTACCCAATTGTGTCTTTTCTGTGTTTATCCTTTGATTAGTTTGTCTATTTATGCCCTCATGTTTCTGTCCCTCCTCGTAAAGTCTTATCATGCACCTTAATCCAAGTTTTTGATTTTAAATATGGAATTTCCTAGTTTGTTGCTGTCTGCCTGTGCTCTGATCCCTGCTACAAACTTTGATTATGATTGCTCCTAATAAATTGCTGAGTATATGCACTCGTGTCCTGCCTCTAACCAACATACGTCACAGTTCTCAATCCAAACAGTTTCTAATGAGGAAGCTACGAAGGGAACTACCCAAAGAACCCTTGGGAAATCATTACTCTGAATATCATGCTTGTCTGTGGCTTCAACAAACTTTTGATAAAATATCTTTGAGCATTTGATGGAAACTGTCCTTCAGCCTTTCTATTGCTGTCATCCCTTAACAGTGAGACCCCTGGATCAATTCTGTCTCACTTAAGAGTTGCTTTGCTTCAATGGATTAGCTGCATTGCATTCATTTTAATGAAATATTGGTGTAAAACATGAATAAAAAAGCATTTCTCAGCTTCTTTCTCTTGCCTGAATTACTCCGTGTTCACACTAGCAAGAGACAGTGCTTGTGTCACTTTAATTTGTCTCTTGTGGACATGTAACCAGCACTAATAGTGTCGCTTGTAGATATGTACAGCCTGTCCAGTTTTTTTTTTTCAGTTCTCCTAGTAGCCAAAACATATAGCATATCACACACTATTTTCTATAGTATATGACTTACTTTTGTTTAAAATGTATTCTAACATTATAATAAAGTGAAAAAAGTGTGAAAATTGGCTGTTTGATATTCTTCTAACTAGTTAAACAAAAATTAAATAACACAATAATCAGTGTTTTTGCATTGTTGATTTGCATTTTAACAGGTTAGCATCACAAGCTAATTGTACTAGCTACACTCTCCAGAAGCATCAATGAACTCTGGTGCTTCCTTTTAAGCTTTATTTTCCTTCACATTTAATGAAAGATCATATATGACAGGATAAGATTAAACCACAGTTATATGTTTTTATTAGATTTTTGTGTCTCAAACAGTAAATGGGAACTAATTGCAGGTAAAAACTAAAGATGCGAGTGGGGAAAAAAAAACAAAGATGCACCACCACTTGTGACATACAAATGGTCCGGGGAATCATTAGAGCAGTTGTTTGGATTTGTCAATTTACCGTGTCATACCTAATTGCATAGAGTTGAGAAAATCGTAACTCACATGTCGCTTGTCATGCTGTCACTTTGTCGCTTGCCGCTGTCACTCAAATCGCGGCTTGTTAGTATGAATGCAGGGTTAGAAAGGTCTGACTAAAATAACACAGCATGCATATCCTTCATAGCCGTCTTTCTCTTTCCCCCTCTCTCAGCATGCCCTAAATAGAGATGGTGTTGTCCACAGACTGCATGGATTCAGGGTGCACCTGTATGTACCTAATTATTGTCACACAATAAACCTTTGACTCCTGTACGATCACAGACACTCCATAAAGGGGCACTCCATAAAAAGAACAACCCCCATTTGAGATTTTCAACAGTATTTGAAAAGTAATTACTCTTTGGTTCCTGTGAGCTCTCTGAGGCGAAGTCTCTTATAGCCAAGCACAGCGTCAGGCATTAATGACTCGCTGTGTGACTAATTGCACAGCAATCAGTGTGCTAGTCATGCGTGAAAAATGCCCCTTGTTTAAACTGTGCATTAAGCAGCACATTTCTCCGAAGGAGTATGTGCCATAGGCCAGATATGCACAGACACACGTTGATAGCTTTGAGAACGGGATGAGCAGTTGATTATATATTTAGTGCTGTTATGTGTGAAGGTAAATCATTGCATTGCCTTTTATGTCAAATTCATTACCCTCCTCTTTATTGGGATCTTTAATTACACAACATAAAATGTATTATTTGTGTGTCTATATCAATTAGCAGCAGCAGAGTTGTTGAACCCATGGCTCAAAATGCAGTGTAGGTGGACATAAGTGTTACCCATGGGACAAGAATGTAATGATATGGGCCAAGAGAACAGCTTAGAGTGGGACTACACACACACACACACACACACAGAAGCATACTGTATGCTAACATTAAATGCTGGGCCTAACACTCTCTTTCTAGCTCACTCTTTCTGTACACACTGAAATGAAGGTAATGAAATAATGCTTAGCAATAATGTTGTAATACAATAATGTTGTCAAATAATAGTGTCAAATTATGTGTGTTGTGTGTTATTATATGTATTTGGCTATGTGCAATAACCCTATAATCTTCTTACTCTCTTTGTACATGACAATACTGATAGGTTGAATCAAATATATACTATACGTAAATGATGAAAGAGCACTTCCTAAGTGTGGTGTGTATGAAATCTTCCAGTAATTCAGCTCAACATTTGCAGCTTGTGAGCTATTGTAGGCACAGAGTAACTCTTCCTCCTATTTTATTTGTCTTAATTTAATGGCTAGTCATATTTGTCTTAATTTATGGATTTGTTTTGGATTCTTTCATGTCCTAAATTCAAATAACAGATACCAATTTGAATACCAAATTTCTTATGTAAATACTCCTATGAATGATTTGGTATTCTATTAGGTATTTGAATTTTGGACATGAAAGAATACTGAAAATATTTTCAATACTGTAAATTCTGCATTATGTCTAGCTTTCTAGCTAGAGATGCTGTTCCACATGGACTGTTCGAGCACTAATAAGTATCCTTCTCTTGGATTTACACATTTGACACACATACAGACATGAATGTACATAAACACTAAAATATTCATTAATGCCTCCTTTCATTTGTCTAGTGTACATAAAACATCAGTCTACCCCAAGGGCTGAAAGAGAGGCTAGTGCCTGAGGAGCCAGGATGTAATAAAAGGAAACTTTACGTGTAATAATAAACACAGATACGGAAGTGCTAATGGAAATATGGGTTATTACTGTATAATGAGTCTGAGTATTTCATCAATGAAGGCTGTTGTTATAGTCTCTGAAAACATATTTGAACAGTGTACGCTGCTCTCATGCATTAACATTTGTTAATGTTGTGGGCTTCCTAGACATCATATATTAGCCTAATAACAGAATTTACTGTGGATTATGCACATTATATTATAAAAATGAATAACACAAGCTATCCTGCACCTATGCAAAACCTAGAATCACATTTTCTTGTAACATGTTCCACTACAGGAAATAAAGTTAATTCTTTGCAGAAAGGTGATGTAATGTATATTGTTTTAAGATGTGTAAGTGCTAAAATATTACAAAAATACATATTTTATGTCAGCAATAACCCTGAAAATTGTTTTTTCCCATAGTACACTAGACTGGCAATGTATGTTAGACAGAAAATGATTAGTTACACTTTTATCACATATATCCATGTGTCCACATTTTAGAACTTTATTGAGCAATAAAAAATATACACCAGGGAAAATATTTAACTTTTTCCATTTTTTTTTCTGTTTTTCTTTTTAAGTTTTCCTCCTCAAATTGATCTCCTCCAATGTTATGAGAAGAAAAATGCAGGTCAGTAAGTCTTTTCAGCAGGATAACAGTCTGAAAACGTTTGACCTTATTGATAAAACAATGACATCCATGGTAGCAAAAGAGAGCAGTTTATGTCTGTTATTTCTGTGTGTGTGTGTGTGTGTGTGTGTGTGTGCACATGTGTGTGTTGTTCAAAGTTTTTTTAAACAGTCTAAAAAAATTAAGTGCATTCATCAGGCTCATTTGCATTTGGTTCATGTTCCATACCAGCCTCCTCCCCGGAGAGTTCAGCTAGTTTTTTAAATTCTGGACCCCACTCATCCAAGCTGTTGTACTCCTGTTCAGAATGGATTCCAGGTGAGCCTAGAGAACTGATGGAACCTGCTGGTGACCCTTGACCTTCATATGCGTAAGTCTGTAGCGAATCGTAAGGGGGTACACTAGTATCCTGGTCTGCCTCTACTAGTCTCTGTTTAATGAAGTCATGGACATTTGTATCCTCATCCGTCTCCAGTGAGGTAGGACTATGACGGCTACAGTCATAGCGGCAGGGTCTTCTTGCTGACCTGGGATAACCCCCCTCGGGCCGAACATCTCTCCGGAACTTGAGCTCTTCTGCAGCTTCAGGATTGCGCAGAGCAATGATATCAAAAGCTTCAGTGTCCTCCTCGCCTCCACCTTCATCATCATAGGTGACCACGTTTTCCCGAACGTCTTCCTCTGCGATGATCAGTGGCTCTTTCTTGCTTCGCCGCAAAGTGATGAACAGAATCACGATTGCTGAAAGGACAAACAGAAATATTAGTGATCACTTTGCATTAATTTAAGATTTAAAATGTTTGCATTTGTAAGCAACAAACTACTTATATTTAATTTCAAACAAGCAGTAGCACATTTTGGGTTAAGCTACAGTTCAGCAAAAGCCATATGGCAAATAATATTAGTGTAACATGTGGTAGCCTGCTTATCTGTTCTAAATAAAACAGCAAAGGCTTAAAAATGTGTATAAAAGGTGTATTATTAATGGAAAAGTAGTAGTATGAAAACTATAACATATGACAGATGATATATAACAAGAGCCCTGTGATGGATTGACGTCCTATCTATGGCGTATTCCCGTCTCTTGCCCAGTGTTCCCAGGATAGACTCCGAATTCACTGTGACTAAAGATGAATCAATGATATAAAGTATAATAGGAAAGTACCATAATAACCATTTTTTTATTTAGCAAAATCTTTAGATTAGAAGACGAAAATTGTTGTCTTTTAATAATCATTGCAAAGAACATCAAGGGAAAAGAACAGAACCACAACCACTGACCAATTACATTACATAACCTAATCACAAGTCTCAAAATAAAGAACTTATTAAAATCCACTCAAAACTTACATTGTAATACATTTAATAACTTTATTCCTCATACTGAATTTATATTATAAGAAGTAAATGATTGGCCAAGCTGGAAAGCCGCTGTGTCTTAAATTAGCATTCGAACGTCAACTTAATAAAACATGTGCATCGTTGAGAAAATTATGGAGCAAAGATCAATGGAAGTGAATAATACTTATTTGATATTGCATTAGGATGCAGGGCTCCAGTAGAATTTGGGAGCTGTAAGTCTATAAAACACAATAGCTGTCTTTAGCATGGATGCAAATTTTGCCCTAACCGACTGTACTCTTTTGGTAGAAGAGGCACATTATTGCTGGTTCCTTATATAATATATTTAGCCTAAGGATTGTATATTTTGCATAAATATCAGGGAATTAATGGGGGAAAAATGGACCTCTGGTTATATTCAGATTTTATTCCTTTATATATTCTTTTAATAATCCATTGAGACTATTAGAAAGTCACTACCGTGATTTAAATACTAAAACCATTAGCATAAAGACACTTTGCATTCTATTATTATCTACACTGAATTATAAACTCAAGCATCATTAAGCCACTGAGGTACAGTTATACCCAATGTAAAGATAACTGTTTAATCTTTGCTTTGTGAGTGCTTGGAAAGATTTCATTTTCCTTAATGAAGTTAAACTGGAGCGCTACTTGGAGAAAAACAGCAAAATGCATTTTATGCCATATTTCAGGCTGCTTCTTTTTATTATACTGTATTGTCATGCAGATTTTGCTAAGAGTGTTAGGCAGAAAGATGTGGGTTTTTTATGGAGGAGCTGACTTGTTTTGGAATACCAGGCTTTGGGATATATTTATCCTAAAGTGGCTGCCTAGGTGAATGCTCGAACTTTCTAGTCCTTGAAAAGCTGAGTCATCCTTCCAGCGCGGAGCCACAGAGGGAATAGACAAGTGATGGAAAGAAGAAGGGAATAGAGAGGATAATCAATCTGTGCCTCTGTTTTCAGGTCTTGTACATTTTAATAGCAATCAGTGGCCTGTGACAAGCCAGGCTTGTTCTCATACTCTCTTGCTGCCCACAGCCTCTGCACCTCCTTGTTTTTTTGGTCCCTCTTACATTTCTAGCCTCCCACCTGTTCTCTCAGTTTCTACCCATACTTTATTCACTTCTCCCACTTAGCTGTCTGACTTTAAATACTCTGACTATAAATATTTTTTGTGGCCTTCTTGTGCGATAATTCTTGCTATCTCTGTCTTTTTCTGTGAATGTGCGATACTCACTTTATCTACTCCATCATAGTGATGAAGGGCACCACTATGATGGAGTAGATAAAGTGAGTATCACACACTTTAACTCTCTTTCACACTTTAACACTTATCACACTCTTCAACTCTCCATCTCAAGCTTTATCTCTCTCTATTAATCGAGTCACATTACTGCTGCTTTGCCATATAGGAAATTTAGCCTATATTCTAGTCTTGGGCACATTAATAATCACTGAACATCAAGTGAAAAGGACAAAACATCATCCACAAACCATTTACATTCACATGCACTATTTAGCTAGTGTTCATAGGTTTTCTGTTTCATCTTGCTATTAAAATTCAGATACAGCCCTGGTTCTGGTTGACCGCCGCTCATCTGACCCACTGTGTGTGTGTATGGCCCAATCTAAATGCTAGGAATATGTGTAACCTTCATGCCTCACTATTCAGGGACAATAACAGAGTTGATCTTCTAAACATGCCCACACTCACACACCCACACCCACACACACACACACACACACACTCACACAGATACATCTTCCTGCAATCCCAGCATTCCACAGGTTTATTTATGTTGGACATTGGCCCCTCATGTCAAAATCTGCCCTCTTTTTGCTGGTACACTGTTGTTTTCTGAAAGTGCTCTAATTGCACCTGTTGTCCTTCTAATGGAATTTACCAACAGGCCTGGAGGTTTCTGTCAGCACTGAAGAAAAACAGCATTAAGTAAAAGTAACACTATTATGCTGATGTGCAAAGCTGACCTTTAAGGTTATGAGCCCGAATATTCCCCATTCCACATTTTCTATTGTAAGACAAATGTCAACAGGTAAATATCCAGGTTATAACCTCTGGGACCCACGACCATATTGGATATTGATCAGTTTGGGCTGGTGGTAGAGGAAGGATATTTGAAGTACAGTTTAAAGGAAGAAAGGTTTTCTGTGTCCAACACAGTCAATATAGTTATATAAGTCTGTATATAAAAGATCACATGATCCACATGAAAGAATGGTCTAGCCTACATTATATGCATCTAAATATGTTATGTCACAGTGCTCATGGCAATATTAGTCATTTATGTAATTTGAGAACACTTATCACTGCTTAATGTGTGCATCTTTGCTCCTGGGCAAAGAAAAAATGGGCCAAAATGACAAAAGTGACAAAATGTGAAGAAAACTAAAAAAAAAAAAAATACTTTCAGTGAACTGAAAAGTGTAGTAATAACACAACAAGGTGATATATTTATGTCAGAAAGAAAAAGAAAGCTGTTAAAGTTATGCCTAAGTCAGGAATCCTCTCATTCTCACAAATGAAATATAAAAAAGTAAACAATATAAATATAAATAGGATATAAAAAAGTAAACAATAATACTTGCATCAACAGTAGCATTAACATTAGTGTTTCAACTGTTCAAAAGTTGATGTCTTTCTTGCAGTGTCAAAGGAGAAAAATTTAGATATCTGTGGATTTCAGAAAATCTTAACACAAAATGTAAAAAGAAAAAACCTTTTTAATCTTCCTTTTCTTTCTGGCAGTATTATTACAGGCCATTTATCTCACTGCTATTTCTTAGCACCAGCACTGCCTGCTCAAAAAAACTGAACATACTATCCAATGAGAGGTGGATTTATTGGTTGTAACATTTTCTTATGACAGCATTTATATGAAATGCAAATAGAATTCTTAAAGATTTTTCATGAGATTGGGATGTAGAGCAAGGCAAACAACTGATAATGTGCATGTTGTTTAAACAATCTGCTTTAATATAATTACATATGAGTTTAAGCTGTAGACAAGTATTTAATTTCGATGATTTTAATGTGCTAAAAAAGTCAACAGAATAGCCATGATGGGTCTGTGCATGAGGCAAATCAATGGATAACAGGTGCTTGACAATTCTTCACTTTGTGCTTGGCCCCTTGAGTCCTTATTACATTAGACCTTTTGGGCAGGATGTGTTTTACAGTGAGGCCAATAATTCAGTGTTCAAATTAAATGTTTAAAAATAGAATTAACTCACTCCAAAGCTAAAAACAGGCAGTGTCATGTATGACTAGAGTTTAAACGTGGAATTGCAGGGTGTGGACTTACCCAGCAGTATTAGCACACACAGCAGGATGGCGATAAGCGCTCCAGTGCTGAGGCCTGCAGAAGAAAGGAAAGCCTCACCCTGACAGATTTTGTGCCGGGTACCACGCTGACACTGGCACACACGCAGGGTCAGTGTGCTGGTGCTGCTCAGTAGGGGCTCACCTCCATCCCACACCACCACGGGCAGCTCATATATCTCCTGAGTCAACCTGTGGAAACGGCGCCGCCTCGCTAAAATGCTAGCCGTGCTGTCTAAGAAAGAGACAGAGGGAGAGAGAGAGAGAGAGAGAGAGAGAGATATGAAAGTGAAAATAAGAGGATGAGGGAAACAAGCAGAAAAATTAACGTGTGCAAGCAATCACATAGACACAAAAAATGAGAAAGAACAGTAATGTGAAAAAATGAAGAAAATATTATTAAATATTGGAAGATTTGTGCTTGTTATACAGAGAGGTTGAGGAATATAAAGATAAGAACCTGAAAGAGATGTGGGAAAAAGGGAGGATGATAGAGAATAGGGAAGAGGAGAGAAGAGAGAGATTAGATTAAATTAGTGTGTTTCGAGCGCAGGCCATTCAGGCCATTCTGTCTTGTTGCACAGTACACTCAGAGTGCTTAGGAGCCCATTCCCACAGATGGGCTTTTAATGGGGGAATTAAGGTGAGGTTCTGGCACTTAGAGCACAGAGTAGATGAGTCCTATCTAGTAACTGCAATCTGGAGCACTGAGAGCAAACCACTTGAACAGAACATCAACCTAATGAGTTTCCATATCTCTCCTCCTGCCATTCTCTCTCTCTCTCTCTCTCTCTCTCTCTCTAACCACAACTGGCAACTATCCTTTTTATATATATATTCTACATATATATACATGCTGTATACATGCTGCAGGAGTTAAGATATAGTTAAAAACAATGCAACGGTGTGAGATAGATTTTGCTAATGAGAAAGTAATAAGTTGAATGATGAGCTGATACAGGGAATGATAACAAAAATGATATCAGTGAGTGGCTATGTCAACTTACTGTACGGCGAGCTTTTGGAAAATATCAATACACTTCATCTAAAATGTTATATGCAGTGCACCTTGCTGGTTTTCATGACTAAAACCAAGCATAGTCTTTAAAATTACAAATAGTAAATTAACACTGATGATATAATATATATATATATATATACATATATATATATATATATATATATATATATATATATATATATATATATATATATATATATATATATATATATATATATGTACTGTATATTTTTATCAATCCAAATTAATTCAGTCTGATTCCAGATTGTACTTGGTTCTTAAAGAGATCATTGGATATTTGAGGGTTCTTAGCTTTCTAAAGAGCTTTTACTTGGAACCCATTTTGATAGGAACCCATTTATGTAGGTTTTCTTTGCTCTAAACGCACCCGATTCTTAAGTAATAAGTTGAAAGGGGTGTGTTAGAGCAGGGAACACACTAAAATGTGCCACACGGTGTACTCCATGACAATTTACATTTACTTCATTTGGATGAAGCTTTCATCCAAATCAACTTACAGTTGAGTAGTGTTGGAAACCTGTGTCATAGAGCATGTATCTCATGGTTGGGTGACTTTCAGCAGTTATCCCAAATACAACCACAAGATCAACCCAGTGAGGTGTCAAAGGGTTTAAGGGATCCCCTAGACAGACAGATATAGAACCCTTAAAGGTTCTAGACTAAACTCTAGTTATGTATGTAGCTGTGGACTATGGATAATGGGCCAATGAAAATCACCTGGATAATTCAATTCAATTTTATTTGTATTTATTTACTCGGACACCTTCTGGTCTTCGGATGCAGACACCTATGACAAAAGGTCACATGATGGAGTATGACACAGTATTTGCCATCTTTCACTGGACCCTTTTCACAAGGGTGGATATCCATAGTTCATTGTGCCAGTTACTTTCATAGCTAGAGTTTTATTTCACCACCAACCACCAGAGAAGGTGAGAATCACCTGGTCACCGTATACCAACAATATCATGAGGAACATGGCAGGTAAATTAACCAGAAAGGTGATCAGAGATGACCACTACACTCATACCACTGGGAGGATAGCTGGTTAACCAGGTAGAACCTGGAGAAAGTGCATCCTAAGCCTATAATTAACTAACATCTCCTCCATTCTATGCTAAATAATTTATATTTGTAGATGTTACATGAAATTGACATAAAGATCATAGCTTTCATGGCTTTTAAATTCAGCAATCCTAAATATTGTAATTATATATATATATATATATATATATATATAGACTATTTACAAACACATTACATAACATCTAGCATGCTAACTTCCCGCTTGTGTTTTAAATAAGTTTTATCACTCATACTAAATTGTCCTTATTAAACAGAAACCAAGAATTTGTGTTTTCTTCATGCTGCCACTTTAATCAGCTGTGTCTTGATGCAAACACTCATTCAGTGTACACTATGATTCATATTGTGAAAGTCAGGTTAAAAGTTTACACTGTCATCATTCTACTATTTAAACTGATTACCCAACTCGCTTAATCAGACAGAAATTTCATTCAGATTTCCAAATGAGCTATCAGCTGAACTGTTTTGTTTTTCTTCTCTTCCATTGCTGCTGTTAAGTTGTTAGATCAGTCTATGCATTGTAACCCATAGTTATAATCCAAAGAGAAGTGTAAACCTATATTCTCAAGGTTAGAATGAATATTTGATTTGTTTCTCCTTTCTCCAGGTTTTAGTGCAGTAAGGCTTGGTACTGTTTTTATGAAATATTAAGGCAATAAATATCTAGTACCTGCAGCACTGTCCTGGCACTGAGGTACACATAGTCAACGTGTGGTCTGAATATTGCATGGTGCTAATCATTATGTTACAGTTTCACTGGTGTTCCAGTACCACAGTGAAAGCCTGCAATGTGTGGACTGAATGTAAGAAGGTATCAACAAAGAGTATCACCCGCATAATCAACACTACTGAACTATTAAATCTTGCTCTTTGTTTTTTTTTTTGTATTTATTTTTATTTTTATTAGTATTATATGATGCATATTCTTTTGTAGATACAATAATGACTTGCTTATTGAAATAAAAGGATGTTTGGCTGTGTAATGTGTCATAAGAATTCACAATTCAATTTGTATGAATATGAATAGATTATTATTATTATTATTATTATTATTATTATTATTATTTATTGCCATTGCTATATATCATTGCTATTATTATTTATTATATATCACAACTGTACCACTCCATTTAATACACTCTGAACTGCATTCAGCTGCTATTTCTACCTACACTGTAAAATAAATTACAGCTGAATCTACCAATTTCTGCTTAAGGTGAAATATTTGGATGTCAGGATTGTAATTGTGTTGAGTTGTCTGTGATGTGTGTTGTAAACTGTGTTGAATATATTGTATTGTGACAGAGCACCAAGAAACTTCCTAATACATGTAAATGTATTTAGTGAATAAAATGATTCTAATGAATTGAAGATTGGCAAGGTTATTGGTTATAACTTTTCTCGCAACTTCAGTCACAAATATATCCAACTGGATTTTGCATGAGACCAGGTGTAATGAACTTTGAGCCTTAGCCTGGCTCTGTGTTGACCCTGTCCTTGAAATTGTATGCAAAGTGCCCCAGCTTGCCTGAGTATTATTGCCTGCAGCTTGTTTTCCAGCTTATCAGAGCCTCTTTAAAACATTTTAAACACAGCCATTGAGTGTGGTTTCCTCTGTGATTATTATGCCACATGTGCCAAGTACAAGTTCCTAGTTTGTTCCTAGTCAGGGTAATTTCATATTTTTACATTTATACATACTTGTAATAATTAGTCTATTAATTGCTTAATAAACCCTGCTAAATTTTAATAAAAGTGGCTAAACTATGTTCCGAGTTTATCATTGTTATCAGGCATACACACAAGTAAACACTGTCCAACTGATGCATGGATCAATGTCAATCACACTGTATACTATCTGGTTTTATTCTTCATAAAATGTCCAGATAAGATGGACATTGTTAAAGGTATTTCATTCAAGACTTTTATTCAATTTCTAAGCTAACACGAATCACCAATAACACACAATGTTTTCCAGATAACTTTTTGTGAAAAATGCACTTACTAAGTTAGCACGGAGTTAAGGTGGCTACAGACAGTACAGATGTGCAGTGGTGTATAAATTAAAAATAACACGTTGGCATGGTAGGAGTGAGAGAGAGAAGGAGATGAAGTGCCAGAAACAAACATGGTGGATCGTCTCCACAATGAATTTGACGTGGTTGTTGCCTTGGCTGGATTTATACATTCAAAAGTTTCACATAGCTTCAGGTCTCTGAATGAAGTGAAGACTATTAAGTGAACTCACTGACAAACACAGAGGATAATAAGTCCAATGGCATATTCAGCAATGACAACATTGACAGGTGAAGTCGTGAAAAATAGAAGGTGCCAAGAGTCTGGTGAATTAATTACTTTGTTTCATAAATTAGCACAGTATTGCCAGTTGTTGTTTTGCAAGCATAAATGATATGAGACAGGCAGGCACAAGGGATCAACACCACTGTCAGAAAGCTTACAGTTGGATCTAGAGCTAATTCTCAGTCAAGCAATCATCATAAAAAGACAGAATAAGGAAAAAAGCAACCAATGTCATGATAGGCTTTCACAGACCGAAAAAAGCAAAAAGAGATGCAATCAGGTTTTAAAACAAGCCCAGGGAATCCAAACAGTCTCACATGATGTTGGAAACAAAATACAGGTAAAGCTTCATGCACACTTACTGAGAAGCTGGTTAGTGCGTGAAGCTGATTATTGAGATGCCACAAAAGTGGACATTTTTTTCAGCCAAATGTAAGCACAAATAAGACTGGGGGAAATTTTTCAAAGTGAGGGAGTAGAGTGCAGGGAGACATTGTTTCTGCAAGAGAAGAACTTGATTTCCAATTTCAAGAGAGATCCTGGAGGCACAGTAACAGCAATCCTAAAAGCCATATACTCAAAGGGAACATGTCCTCAGTCATGCTTCAAAAATATTGTGTGGACCAAGCAAAAACTCTATATGAGTGAGAGAGTGGTTTGATGCCACACTATGTCATTAGGGTAAAACAGTGCAACTCTGTGTTTACAGTGTGAGGTTTATTGTTGTTAACCCACTATTTGTGTTGCTTGCTACAAGAGCAATGCACCTGCTTAGCTCTGTAGACACAATAGCTATAGCTACAACAAAGTCCAGCTGGAAGAGTACAAAATCAAAGTAAAAAGACCTGTTAGTCCCTTTACCATATATCAGCAAAAAAAAAAAAAAAAAAGGAAAAAGTCATTGCATCCCAAAAAGGATGGCACAGAATGGTG
Source organism: Pangasianodon hypophthalmus (assembly GCF_027358585.1). Classification (NCBI taxonomy): domain Eukaryota; kingdom Metazoa; phylum Chordata; class Actinopteri; order Siluriformes; family Pangasiidae; genus Pangasianodon; species Pangasianodon hypophthalmus. The sequence continues at coordinate 15,908,208 of NC_069721.1, forward strand.
CACGGAGATATCATGGGCACAAACTCACCCAAACTGGACAGTTGAAGCCTGGAAAAATACCAGGAGTTTTTTTTCTGATCTTTAATTGTCCAGTTTGGGTGAGCCTGTGCCCATGGTAGCCTCAGATTCATATTCTTGGCTGACAGGAGTGGAACCCAATGTGGTCTTCTGCTGTAGTAGCCCATCCACCTCATGTTTTGTGCATGGCGAGATGCTTTTCTGCTCACCATGGCTGTAAAGAGTGATATTATGAGTTACTATATCCTTCCTGGTAGTTCAAACAAATCTGGCCAAACAAATCTGGCCAAATAAGTCTGGCCATTTTCCTCTGACCTCCCTTATCAACAATGTCGCTCACGCAATGTTTTTTGTGTTTCACACCATTCACCATTCACACCAACTCTAGAGACTGTTGTGTGTGAAAATCCCAGGAGATCAGGTGTATCTGAAATACTCAAACCAGCCTCTCTGGTACCAACATCCATGCCACAATTAAAGTCACTGAGATCACACTTTTCCCCATTCTGAAGTTTGATGTGAACATTACCTGAAGCTCTTGACTTGTATCTGCAGTTTTTTTGCATTCTGCTGCTGCCACTTGATTGGCTGATTGGATAACTGCATGAATGTGCAGCTGTACAGGTGTTCTTAATAAAGTAGACAGTAAGTGTAGATGGATTTTGGTTTTAATAATTAAAATATCAAATCATCACCATTATGTCACTCTGATAGATCTGAAGTACAATGAACTACCAAGTCAGTTGTCATGATTGTATGTCATTACGGAAAGTGTCATAACACAACTTTATGTCAACACAAATCTATATTACTTGACTCAGGTGACACCAACTTGTTAACTTGACACCAAAATTGATAAAAGCAGTCTTTATGATAGCTGATGCATATTGGAATAAACACAAGACTAATTCAAATACAAAATGTTCAAGAAGAACATGAGGTCTGAGAACACTTGTCTTCCTTCATGTATTGGATGCAACAAAATAATCAGCACTGTTGATACACTTCTGGTGCCACATACATGTAAAGGGCAGGAGAAGCATCTCATGTGTGTCACAATTAAGCCAGATGTTTCTCTGTGTATGAGATTGCATGAATGTATACAGATGGTGGGGCATCACAAGCAAGTAGGAAGGTGTTTTCTGTTTACAAGAACCCTTCCTTTTAGCACACAATGAAATGGCTAAACAGAAAGAGTGTCATCCCACTCCATTTTCCAAACAAACTCCTGTAATAACTATAATGGTAGACAGTTGAGGACAAAACATGCCTAATTAACTTACATGCAGAAAGTGGAAGAGACAGAGAGAGAGAGAGAGAGAGAGAGAGAGAGAGAGAGAGAGAAAGAAACCAGAGCCTTAATATTGTCTGAGCTCCACAGTTGGCTAAGTGATCGCTAGCAGTGATTTATATTCATGATCACACTTTCCAATTTAACTGTCAGGAAATGCAGGTCCATAGCCAAAGCCCCACTTAACCAATTCAAGAGGGCCATGTCCTATAGATCAACAATATCCAAATGCAAATTAGATGCTCCCTGCAAATTATCCATCCCCTGCAGTACTTGCTATTTGACAACCAAAACAATCAAATATTGAATGTCGTAGGCATATTCTATAGACTTGAATATTGAATAATATTATGTGATCTATAATGATAGAGAACAAGATTAGTTGCAGATCTTATCAACTGGAGATAAAGAGATATACCAGTTCTGGTCTGAAAAGTAATAATTTATTTCAGGCTTATAAAGGCACAAAGGCTTATATAGACACTGCTACCTGAAATATATCATAAAATAACTTAGGGGAAATTGTTAGAAAGTAAAGGAGGTCCATTGCTCTGAGTGGACGTGTTGTCTTCTAGGAGTGCTTCTATTTAGTATAACCTGACTGGGACATTTCACTATTTGTATCACTCCGCTTGCCATATAAAATTCCAATTGTAGCAACAGTCCCACTGAAACCAATACTACAGTAGAGTTAGGAACATCATCAGTGGACATGGCAAACAATTTTTCATGAATATAACTTCTGACTTAACATATGAAAGCTCATCAGATGAAGATGAAAAGAAAGAAGGGAAGGCAATTTCTCCGGATGCACCTTTAACAGGAATCTACAAATCATTGTGAGCTAGCTAGCCAGCTAGCTAACAGACTATTAGTGAGTGTGGCTTCTTCGGGATCTATTTCCATTCGTTCCTACTGTTATACTGAATATCAACACAGCTGTGATTACCTGCGGCACTCAGCCTGCGGCCTTGTCCCTATGGCTGGATCACAGCTGTGCCGATATACAGTATAAATATTGTACACAGTATTCTGTGTAGACATACATGCACATTTGAATGGTGCTTGTTTATCCAGTACTCAAGTTCTAGTTATTCTAGTTCATCTACTGTAGACATGAATGCGCACACACACACACACACACACACACACAGTTCTGTTTCATCCAATGTTATTTCAGAAGGATGTGAATCATTTTGTGTAAGCATAAATGAAAATTTAAAAATGATGCAAATTTGGTTTTGTGTGTTTTCTATTTGTCCTTTATGGCCATTTGTTCTCAGTTATGTCTCGGTCAATCTGACCCAGTGAAGACCCCAGTGGAAGCAAGAAGTGAAGGCCACACAAGGGTAAAATTAATAGTTAAAAGTTTGAAAATTGCCTGTTCCTGACCTTAACAGGTTATCATTGTCCACTTTATATTCAAATAAACCTGTGACTGTGAGTGAACAGTTTTTGCAACAGATCAGTTCCTTAATGGAACATCCTGTATACGCTTTCACAGACAGAGATTCTTTAAAAAAGAAATGTGTGTGATCGATATTTTTATTTTTGCTTGTTGTCTGAAATATCTTCCTGTCTTTTACCTACTGGTACACACATCATGGACAGATCTGATATGACCAGGAACAGCCACCCTGAAATCAAGCTTGACCACCCTGTGGCTCTGCAGCTGGTCAGCGTGTATATATGTGTGTGTGTGTGTGTGTGTGTGTGTGTGTGCTGGCACAGTCTGCAATTCTGAATACCTCTGAGAATCTCCCCTGTGTAAGGATTGTTAGGCAGCATGAGTCACTGAATGTCAAATGGATGGTTTTTGTTTTCACCATCTCTCTCTCTCCCTCCCTCTCTCTCTCTCTTCTCTCTCTCCTCCTCCCTCTCTCTCTACTTTCCTCAGTGTAATTTCCATCCAGTGTGGAGGTTTAGCTGGCTTGGCTCAGGGCAAGAAGTAAACAGACCACCTTCGAACACACAAGAAGCAGTGCTTTACTCCTCATGGTTCTTTGTTGGTAATTATTATTATTATTTTTTTAATCACTGATGAACATGCTTCTTTTTTTCCTGTAGGATCTCACCAGATTCTATGTTCAGTTTAACATGCATATAATAGCACTCATAAAAATGTGAGTGTTGCATCTCATAACACAATTTCAGCCCTTTGTACTCTCCCATTAAATATGTGTGAGTAGCATGTCAGATAATTACATTTTTCAAATATCATCATCCTGACAGCTTTATACCCTAGTGATTAGTGAGTATTCATGAAAGCCCTTGCTGAATTCACATGCGAGGTTAGATAATGTTTTTAAATTAATTGATCTTTTAAAGAGAAAGTCATTTAGAGTTCAAAGTGCCATATTAAGTGCTAGGAAAAATACATAAATATGCAAATAAATCTCATACTGATGATTTGGCACCAGACAAAGAAAAAAAGGGGCCCTAGGGCTCCGAAGAGGAGCAACAGAAAATGTTTGCCCTATCAACCGGAGATCGCATGACTCCCATGGCTGGGAATCCAAGAGACCAAGGGAGCAAAATCAGCAGCACTCTCAGGGAGAGAGGGGTGGCATACGACTACTCCCCTATCATTCACAGCGACACTAGCCAATCATGGGCGTCTGTGAGCTCAGACGGGCTTTCCTCTGAGTGTGTTACGCTGCCTGCTGACATTAATGAGTTCGAAAAGATGCGGTCAGCTGCCTTCATGTGTCTTGAAGGAAGCACATCATAGTCTTCCCCCTCCATGGTTCATAACTGTCGTGTGACAGGGGAGATCTAACTTGGGGATTGGGAATTGGTCATGACTAAATTAGAGAAAAAATTGAAAATCCAAATAAATAAAGAAAAAAAGAGAGACCATAAATTCTTTATGTTTAAGTATTGCACAAATTAAGACATTGTATGAATCTTGTCTTAAATGTAACTGAATTAGATGATAGAGAACGCCATGTTAAGTGCAATGTTGCAATGTTAAGTGACATCCAGTCTTTATTTGGAGCTAGCTGTACAGTATATAGTATATATGTATTTCCACTACATGTAAAACATCTGTAAAAATCAATCACAAATTTTAAACTTAAGCACAGAAATAGTACTGATAGTATAACTAGATAATGCAGTTTGTTAACAAGAGCTAAGAAGAAAAACTGCTAGAAAATGTATGTCATGTATGTGTCAAGAAAGTAGCCATGCAGTTTGGGGTTAGAAGATGAATCTTTTGGCCATATTTTTTTGGATATAGTCAAATAACTAAGAGACTAGAATGAGAGTCCATACTTAATGTAGTTAAATTCCCATTAAAACACCAGAATTATTCTGATTATTCTGAAAAGTGAAAGGGCAAGTAATAAATTCTCCTCTCAGAAGCTTTTACAAATACTGCAAACTGCTGAAAGTGTAATCTTCTCTCAGGAAAGCATTAACATTTGTGTAATAGCTTCCAAGCCTCAAAGTGAGTGGCCAAATGAGTAACTGTATTAAGAAAATAACCACAGTCTGAAGAATGAGTCCATTAAACAGCATGTGCACTCTAATGGCACGTTAAAGAACATCCTTAACAGAGTCCCAAAAAATGCAGTTGCTAGCATGTGTCCCTGTGCTAAAAAAAAGAGCAATATTAAGAAAATAAAAGAAAAAGAAAAACAAAACAAAAAGGTATTGCCTTTATAAAACCCATAAATACAGTAATTTCCTACTCAGGCACACACAAATTTTGTGCCTAGAGAGTAATTCGTCTAGGTTGACCACATAGGCAGAGACTGTCCTCCTGAGTGCCACCTTCAGCCTTAAAGCTAACACAACCTCTATCAATTACAGTAATCCTACAGGGAGCCCATTCAGTGAATCCTGCTGTTTGCCTCACTGCAAAGCAAACACATCCTCACTGAGTGTGTGCGTGTAACAGAGAGATAAAAAAGAGAGATACAGAAAGGTCAAGAAAGAGAGAGGGAGACAGAGTGACAGAGAAAAGAAGAGAGGATTTTGGTAACTACAGCATTCTATGAAGGCAATATCTTTAATCATAATAAATGTATAAGGCATTATACATATTGTTATAATTATTTATAAAAATGCATTACATGTTATAGCAGTGTCAATTATGCATTCACAATGGTTATTCTAATGTAGCTGGTGACCAATTAAAGAAAGCAAGAAAGAAAGCAAGCAAGCAAGAAAGAAAGAAAGAACAATGTTTTTTTTTCTTCAAATTTTGTAAATTCTTGAACTCACATGCCTCTCACATGCCTCAGCATGCCTCTTTTTAAATTTATTGTAGCATGGCATCAAGTAACTGAATGCAAGACAATTTATATACTTGTCCTTAAAGAGTGTAAATTATTTGCTATATATTATACCATATTTATAATCATTTATAAGTTGTATATGTGAGCTATAAGCAAAGTGAGACATTTCTAAAAATGACTATTAAACCTACAACATGTACAACTGTTTGAGGCCCATACAGTTATAAATACATATACATGTAGTTATAAATATGTAAGAGACACTGAATGATAGTTAACTCTACTGCTGTTATTAAAGCCATAGAGCAAAAACAATGAATAGCAGTCTATTCAAGCTGAAAATGAACTTCTTTGGTATTAGTCTTATAATGTGTTGTTTTAAATTAATTCATAATGCATATAAACATTGCTATAAATTGTAATTAATATTCCTAAATAATTATAACAATATGGATGATGCTTCATGAATACATTATAATTATGAATACATTATGATTAGGTTTAAGGATTATTCTATCCATCCTTTACTTCATTATCATCATTATCTTATATATAACACTGTGATTGAATTATTTTACAACTGCAATAATGATTCTTTAACATCATACATGTTCACTGGGTATGGATGCTGAGTATTCATACTCGTACAGCAAGGCAGCCAGATGAACTCTGGCACAGACACTAAGTGCATGTTAACATGGTTAAAGTGAAACAGCTACTGCGTTAGCAAAGAGAACACATATATATTACAGCATCAGAAAGTGGCTCTCTTGAGAGGAAGAAAGGAAGGGAGAAAGTGAATAATAATAGATAACAAGTGAATGACCAGAGAAAGTAATAATGAGCTGTGAAGTGATGGAAGGATTAAAGATGAATTGCTTTATAATTTCAGCTTGTGTGCTTCAGTTTGCAACAATTCCCTGGAAGTATTTGTGTAGGGGGAGAAGCGTGTGGGTGTGAATTTGTTTATCATTCTGGCACATGCACAGAAAGAATTCTGTGATTACACATCTGGTCTGCAGCAGGGAAGTGAGTCTCCTTGACCAATGATTGATGCCTTTGGGCTAGTGTCATTCCCAGCATGCTCCCTTGCTAATTATCCTTGATGCCACTACAAGTCCAGATTGAGCGATTCACATAATCAAAGTGAGTGTCTGCAAGGGCTCCTGTTTACGCTCAAGGCCCCTTTACCTTGTAATATTATGCATTGAGAGGCATTGTGATTAGAAATTCATTCTTGTACTTTGAACAATTTTGTCCATTAAACCTTAAATAAAATTGCTGCCAATGACTTGCAGTTCCAGACACTGTGGAGTGTATATGGATTTTAACAAATTAAAGGTGGAGCCGTATTGAAAATTCACAGTCATACGACAATCATGTACATTCATATCAATGTTTTTTAAATGAAAAACACATATCTCCAGTTGAACAATCAAAAGCTCAAATTACCAATGAAAACCTGTTATATCACATTATTTATAACTGCCAACCATCAACCTTCTCCGTTACTTTAACCAGTTCTAATATTATCCTGAGCTGAAAAGCTATAGCAAACGAAGGTCCACCTACCTCTACATTTGTAGCCTAATCTACTTTTTGAAAAATAACACTACATTTCAACAGGAGCTGGTCATTATGCATCTGATCCCTGTCCACTCTTATGTCAGTGGCAAAATAATCACTGATGAATTCACTGACTTCTCTTCATTTGCCTAAACTTAGCATTTTTATTAGTATCAATATAATTCAAATATTTTTAAAAAAGTTTGGTTGGCTCAAATGCTATTGTCAGAGCATGGTATAAACATGCTACGCCAGCTGTGACTGACACCTGGACAAGACTTTGGCGCATAGGCATAAGGGGAATAAAATGATCACCTTTTTCTCTCTGAGACAGTAACAAAACACATCATGCAACAGACCTTTAAAGGCTTGGCTGTGCCAGCACATTATTCCCACAGAGTTGGATTTCAAAGACTGCAATAGTGGATGGATGGAGCTATGTGGGATGCTTTGTGGTTTTGTGCCAGAACAAAGCATGATTAACTGAAAAAAGCGTGATTAACTAAAATTGCCATTCATCCCAGTGTTCTGAAATCACATGGCCATTGGTGGCATGGTTGTACAACTGGAGCAGTGGAGCTTGATAACAGACCAGTGGTTACTGAACACACTATCCACAGGGTATCATTTACAGTTTCACCATTGCTATTTGTGAAGCAATGACATTGAGTTCATCATCTTCCTTCCAGATTTTACACACTGGATCTTACTGCATCACAGCTCAAGTGCTCTGTGGTGAGTTCAAGTGATTCTCACCCTCAGTACAATACAGTATTAAACATCTGAGCAATTCTTATCCTCTGTATAGTACAATATCAGGACCTTTTGTTTATTTGTTTGTTTTATTTGACAAAATTTAAAACATAATACAAAAAGTCCAAAAAGACTAATTCATACTCATTTCAAAACTGTCGAGGATAAAATACACAAAAAAGCCATCGGCTTATTTCCATTGTGGTCCTCTGTATTTTAAAAAATGGACGAACAAATCATAAATGGAGTGCAATCAATATCAAGTTCAGAAACTCACCCAAACTTCAAAACATCAATGATAAAACAACCATTTTTTCACTTCCCTTCTAAAAATACTATCAACTTGAATGTATCTCTTGAATACACCCAGGTAATTTATTCCAAGCAACAGAGCTAGTATATAAAAAAGATTTTTTCCCATTTCACTCTTAAACCTACAAGGATATATATCATTACTACTTGCCCTTGTAGAATGACAGTGAACCTCTCTTACAAATACATAATAATCTAACAGATACTCTGGAACCATTTTCTTTAATATCTTAAACACCATCACCAGTTTTACAAAAATTACCCTTTTTTCGACTTTTAAAAAACTAATTTTCCTATAAAGTTCATCTCGCAAATGCATCAATGGATTTACTTTCAAAATAACCCTACACAACTTATTTTGAGCCGTCTGCAATTTATTTTTTAATTTCTTTGAAATACCGCTATACCAAAAAGCTGCAGCGTAATCAAAGTGTGACTGCACTAATGCACCAGCCAACATTTTTCAAGTTTGAGTATCTAAGAAAGCCGCCTGTCTTGCTAAAAATTTTATTCGATTACAAATTTTTGAATGAGCTAAAGCAGCCATCTTTTCTCCTGTCAAATTACTGTCCAAAACACAACCCAAATATTTTACTTCTCGTTTAGGTGTCTCTAATCTAAAGCATTTTTTCAATTTAGCAGCCGAGCTGAATAATATAACTTCAGTTTTCCCCAAACGTAAAGACAGTTTATTATGGCAAAACCATTTAGAGACCCCTTCAATCTCTCTACTTAATTCATTTTCAATATTTTCCTTCCTCTCATGAGACACAATTATTGCTGCATCATCTGCATATAATAAAAGCTTATTTGAACAGGCCATTTTTAAATCATTAATATATAATAAAAAAAGTAAAGGATCTAATACAGTCCCTCGCGGAACCCCACATGAAATAGTCAAACAATACGAAAACACCCCATTTAAATCTACTATTTGACCCCTATTTTCAAGGTAAGACTTAATCCATTTACAGGCCATATTAATAAAACCCATTGCTTTAACTTTTAAAAGCAGAATACTGTGATCGACTGTATCAAAAGCTTTTTGCAAATCTAACAGTACCATCCCACTTAACTTCCCTTTATCCATTTCTTTCCTTATATAATCCGTTAAATATAATATTGTTGTCTCAGTGGAGTGTTTCCTCCTAAAACCAGATTGAAACTCATACAATATATTATGTTTAAGAAGATACACTATATTACCAAAAGTATTCGGTCACCCATCCAAATGATCAGAATCAGGTGTCCTAATCACTTGGCCTGGCCACAGGTGTATAAAATCAAGCACTTAGGCATGCAGACTGTTTTTACAAACATTTGTGAAAGAATGGGCCACTCTCAGGAGCTCAGTGAATTCCAGCGTGGAACTGTCATAGGATGCCACCTGTGCAACAAATCCAGTCGTGAAATTTCCTCGCTCCTAAATATTCCACAGTCAACTGTCAGCTTTATCATAACAAAATGGAAGAGTTTGGGAACAACAGCAACTCAGCCACGAAGTGGTAGGCCACGTAAACTGACGGAGAGGGGTCAGCGGATGCTGAAGCGCATAGTGCAAAGAGGTCGTCGACTTTCTTCACAGTCAATTGCTACAGAGCTCCAAACTTCATGTGACCTTCAGATTAGCCCAAGTACAGTACGCAGAGAGGTTCATGGAATGTGTTTCCATGGCCGAGCAGCTGCATCCAAGCCACACATCACCAAGTGCAATGCAAAGCGTCGGATGTAGTGGTGTAAAGCACGCCGCCACTGGACTCTAGAGCAGTGGAGACGCGTTCTCTGGAGTGATGAATCACGCTTTTCCATCTGGCAATCTGATGGACGAGTCTGGGTTTGGAGGTTGCCAGGAGAACGGTACATTTCGGACTGCATTGTGCCGAGTGTGAAATTTGGTGGAGGAGGAATTATGGTGTGGGGTTGTTTTTCAGGAGTTGGGCTTGGCCCCTTAGTTCCAGTGAAAGGAACTTTGAATGCTTCAGGATACCAAAACATTTTGGACAATTCCATGCTCCCAACCTTGTGGGAACAGTTTGGAGCAGGCCCCTTCCTCTTCCAACATGACTGTGCACCAGTGCACAAAGCAAGGTCCATAAAGACATGGATGACAGAGTCTGGTGTGGATGAACCTGACTGACCTGCACAGAGTCCTGACCTGAACCCGATAGAACACCTTTGGGATGAATTAGAGCGGAGACTGAGAGCCAGGCCTTCTCGACCAACATCAGTGTGTGACCTCACCAATGCGCTTTTGGAAGAATGGTCAAAAATTCCTATAAACACACTCCTCAACCTTGTGGACAGCCTTCCCAGAAGAGTTGAAGCTGTAATAGCTGCAAAAGGTGGACCGACATCATATTGAACTCTGTGGGTTAGGAATGGGATGGCACTTAAGTTCATATGTGAATCAAGGCAGGTGACCGAATACTTTTGGTAATATAGTGTAGTCTTCAATCTGCTCAAAAATAATCTTTTCCATCACTTTTGATAATGCACTCAGAATTGACACTGGCCTATAATTATTACACTCAAACCTACCACCTTTCTTAAAAAGGAGAATAACTCTTGCTTGTTTTAACTCATCAGGAATCTTACCTAGACAAATTGAAAAATTTATAATATGGGTAACCATTGGAGTAATAAAGTTGGCTGAATCTTTAAGAAACTTCACTGGAATATTATCTAACCCTGTTGCTTGACTACTTTTAAGATTTAATAATTTCTTAAAAACGTTACTCTCCTTTACTTTAGTAAACAAAAAAACCTCCCGGCATAATACCGCATTTAGCATAATACTCCTTCACTAATTTATCATTAAATATACCAATTTGTGCTGGAAGCTCATTTACCAATTTTTCTGCAACCGTAGTAAAAAATCTATTAAAATGATTTGCTACCTTTATCTGACCTTTATTTGCTACCTTTATCTGACCATATCTTCCATCTACATTAAGGCTAATTTTAGAACATTTTATCTTAGTCTTTTCCTGATATCCTAAGTCATTTAATACTCTCCATAATTTTTGAGAATCCTGCTTCATTTCACTAATCTTACCTTTTAAAAAAGTTTTTTTAGCCTCTTTTACCATATCTCTTACCTCATTCCTTTTACGTTTAAATATCTCAAAATTATAATTATTTCTATCCCTTTTAAAAACCTTAAAACTATCATTACGCTCCTTAATTACCTTTAAAATACTATCCTTCTTCCAAGGTTCAGTCCTTTGCTTAATTCTTATTTCTTTATAAGGTGCAACCTTACTCAAAACTTCTAAAAAATTAATCTTAAACCTATCCCAGGCCATATCCACATCATCTCACTGCAACACCTCAGTCCAGTCAGCCTTACTAAGTTCTTCTATAAAAACTTGTGGACTGTATTAGTGGATCTTGTGGACCTTGAATAATTCTCACCCTCAGTATAGAGCAGTATTAGAATGTTGGGTGATTTTTATCCTTAAAAATGTACAGCATCAGTGCTTGAGTGATTTTCATCCTGAATAGGATGACTTTGATACATGGCCTCCGTTAGTTCCAAAGGAAATTGCCTTGGTGCTCCAGAATGAATGAAAGTAGAATGGATGCAACCATGTTTCTATGTCTGTGTCAATCAGAATCAAGAGTTCTCTCACAAGTACTGTGGTCAATGTCAGTGCTTTCTTAACAAGCCTTTCTTATTTTGTACTCGACTCCAGTGTTCATAAAGGCATATAACACACAAAGTATTAACCCAGGTACAGGCTCTAGGTGAAGTGAACTAAATGTACAGATACACAAACCCTAATCTATATATAACTTTTCATACTAAATTGTTATGAATTTCCAAGTGTGAGAGCATGTTGGCTTCATGTCAGTAACAAGGAAAAAAATGAATATAAAGTCATGCAGGAGTAAAACAGGGACATTAAAATTACAGGGATATAATAACCCTGGCTAAGAATGTCTGCAAGTAAGGATGGAATGTTTTCCATAGGCTCCTTTAAAAGAGAAGATGACACACTGGGTGTATTTACACCACTCCAGTTCTTTATAGTCAAGTGAAAAGACTTCTCTCACAATCACACACTGTTCTGTTTGAGCTCTAGCACACCATGAAATGGACCACCAACAGTAAGAACTGATAAGCTCTCTGCTTAGACTGGTAAACACCCAACATCCCAAAAGAGGAGAGAGAGAGCTCAGTAGAAATAAAAGTCCAACTTATAAGACTCTCAGCACTCCAACTATACTCCCTTCCATTATCAAATTGATTCTGTGCATGTCTCTGTGTGTTTCATCCTTGCTGACACTTCTCATGAATCCCAAACTCTCAAACTTCTGCTCTTCCCATCCTTGCCTGATATACTTATGGGCATCCAAATGTCTTGCTTTGTCTCGCTCTCCATCCCTCTACCCCAGTACAAATACATCACTGAAAACTGAGTAGAGAGCTGGAGCCCAGCACATTACACCTTGGCCGAGTGTGGTCTTTGGTCTCCTTTGGCAGGAGTTTGTTAGCGTAACGCAGGTGGTTCAGGAATGGATGAAGCAGATAATCTGTTTCACACTCAGATTATCTCTCAGTCTCAGCCACCCAGCTTAGTCATCCAAGATAATGAGAATGACAGGGAAATTTGTCATCTTGTAGTTTTTATGATTAAAGTCTGTGGCGTTGTCATGCTATCATGATGAATAATAATGAAATATATTCTGCCAGAAAATGGAAATGACAGTTACAATGTTAAAATAACATTTTCATTTGTAGTAGGTGGATGTGTAGTTTAGCATGGGTCTACTTTAAGGGAGGTGTTTGTAGATGAGCTAGAGATATAATGACTAAAATGGTGTTCATGAGCAATGTGTGTGTATACATATATCTGTCTTTCTCTCTCAATCTGAGCACACCTGTGTGTTTGTGTGTCTGTGGACATGAGCAGGGCAAAACTAAAGCTGAGCAGAAAGCGGCAAATGAGCTGGAAAGCTGCCACCTTACTTGTTTTACAACACATTTAACATTACTGTCTGACTACCATGCCAAGGTCAGGAGAACAAATGAAAAAGTTCATGTGTGCTCTTACCCTGCACATGCTGCATTCTCTGAGCAGAGTACTGCCAAGATTGTTACAACACTTTGGATTTAGGTTTGTTTTACTCAAATGCTTTATTAAATATAGTTTTATACAACAGTTGTTTCTGGTCCACTAATTTGATTGGTCGAGCAGTGTTACAAGAGTCCTTATATTTCCTATAACCGCACTGGGACATCGTCAGCGGACATGGCAAACAATAATTTTCAGGAATATAATTTTTGACTTAAAATATGAAAGCTAGTCAAGTGAAAGCTAGTGAAGATGAAAAGGAAGAAGGGAAGTTAATTTTACTGGAAGCACCTTTAATGGGAATGTACAAATCAATGTGAACTAGCTAGCCATCTAGCTGATAGGCTATAAAGTGAGTGTAGCTTCAGTATCTATTTCCACCAGCGGAACAAAAATAAACAGAACATTTGGCTATATTGTGTCCAAAATTTCACTTTCTTGACCTAATCATGATTACCTACAACATTTGCCCTGTGGGCTTGGTCTTACCTCTAAATCACAGCATACTAATATTCGGTATAACCACACTCTTGCTCGTTCGATATTGCTTAAATATCAGCCTATTAATCCTATGAAAAAAAAAAAACTTCTAGATTTTATCAAAAGTCTTGATTTTCCACATGCCAGATTAAGTGTAGCTTAAACTTTTCCTTTCTGGTCTGATAATGGCTCTGAATACTTTGAATAATTGCAGTGATAGATGTTTCAATAACATGTTTATAACTAATAAACAACCATCACATGCCAATGAATACTTTAATTTTAAATGAATATTGCACTGACTGCACTGCGCAATTTTTTGCATTGCACCTGCATTTTCTTCATTTAAAATCTTAAGATATATGCACTTATATATAAATCTTATATGCACTTATATATAAATCTTAAGATATATGCACTTATAATAATAATAATAATAATAATAATAATAATAATAATAATAAAAATAAAATTTCCCGTATTTCTCTCTGTCACACACACCCACAAACACACACACGCGCACACGCAAACACACACACACACACACACACACACAAATGTATTCAATTGCATACCTTCATTGTCCTTTAAGGTAAAGTTGGGATTAATCGGAATTCCTCCAGGGAAAGAGAAATAAAATCTTGGTCCATTTGCAAAGTCATCCTTATCCACAGCACTGATCGTCTGGATGATCTATCATTAAGCAGAATTGTAAAAAAAAAAAAAATCCTGCTGAGTCTCCATTATTCATCACATATCTCAATCTGATAATCAGACACATGTAAGCTCTAAAGATTTGAAAAGGGAAAAAAGGATAATGTCAATTAGACTCATTAACCAAAAGTCAGCCTGAAATCCATCACACAATCAATTCAGTTCACGTTTGGCCTAAATAATTCTTGTCTTAAAAAGTGTCTTTAACTGGAACATACTAATTAGGCCATGTTTATCAGTACCAACAGTTGTTTCAGGACATCTGGCTCATGAGGTAATCAATCTTCTTCCACTTCATTTCTTGTTTTCATCAGACAGAGATTGCAGTGACTCTACAGTGATATTAGCAATACTTTAAGCTTTCACAGCCTTGAATAAGAGCAGCATTTTCAATAAACAATGCCAAAGGACATCAAGAATGATCAGATTCAGCCGTTTTACCATTGTGTAGTATTAATGGCAGTTCTGTTTTTGTTAGTGACAATAATTGTAATATATAGTTACAATACATGTGTTCCAAACATGGTTTGTTTGGTGCTACACAAGTTCCAGAACCATATACTAGTGTAACACAATTATAAGTAAAAAAATAATATTTCAATAGGAAACTACAGATACAGCCACCCAAAACAAACTGTAAGACTTTACAGAGTGTTTATAGAGCTACAGTATGGTTCATGTCATTATGGTGTCATGACAAGTCATAGGTGTTCATACAAATATTAGATATAGTTTAAATGCATTACTTAAGAGCCAGAGAAAATATACATGACTCTATTTTTAAAGTGTGGCAATTCGATAGATATTCATACAAGTCTTATAAGCAGAAACATTAAAATCACTTTATATAATTGACTGACAAAAGATGCATAACTTTCTTATAGTTCATTCATCTTCAGCACTCCCTTTATCCAGGGTTGCATTGAATCAGGAGCCTTTGGTGTGACGCAGGAGATTTCATCCGACTGGGACGTCAATCTAACACACTCACAACTAGGGGCAATTTAGCTTAGCCAATCTGCCTACATGCATGTTTTTGAGTAGTAGGAGTTAAACAAAGAACCCAGTGGAAATCCTTGTGAACATGAGAGCAACATGCTAAACTCTGCACAGACAGTAACCTGAGCTTAGGCTCGAACCTGGGACCCTAGAGCTGTGAGGCAGCAATGCTTCCCACTGCACCCCTGTGCTCTAATTATTATTACTATTAAAACATTTGCTATGGAACCATGCTTTCATGTTCTGACTGCCTTCCCATGCTTCATACAGTGTGTGTAGGTGACCAACATGCCCATATGCAAATAATGTTTTTTGCCACTAACTCTACTAGAAGCTTTTCAATTGCAAAACTGTGCTGTTTATATTCACTGCATAGTAGATGTAGTTTGTAATATATTCTTGTAATACCAGACCATACTACATTGTATCTTGTGCTGCTGGTCAGTGATATATGTCGAACATTGTACCATGTACCAGGAGTTAATTATTTATGTAAAACCACTCAGCTTCATTTGTCTAATGGAGAGAAACAAGTGAACATGCCACCCATGGATGAAGTCAACTTTAATCCATTATATGTAGATAAGGAAAGCAGACACAGCATACATTATTGGCTTGTTAGAATTATGTGCAGGGTTGACTAGACTTTAATGTATTGTTGCAATTATGAATATTAAAGATGCATTTCAGCCCATCCTTTTTTCCAACCATACCTTTTCCCTTTCATTCTTCATCCCATATACTCCATCTCCATCTCTCCCTGTCTGATTCTTCCATTTTCTCCTATTCATTATTCTTTTTACTTTTTCAAGCTTGCTTCTCTCACTAAATCACTCTCCTTTACTTCTTCACTTTGTTCGTTCTCTCTGTCTTTGCACTATCAGCTGTTCTTGTATATCTGCAGTGCTCTTAAAGAGAGTTTTATGCAAAGAGAAAAAAACAGCCATGTGCATGGAGCAGAGGCAGTCATGCTTGGCTGCACAGCTCCTCACTCTGAATGAACGAATATTAGTGTGTCTTCAATCTTTCTCTGCCCCTTTCTTTCCCTTCTTCTCCATTGCTATCTTCTCTCTGTGCTTTATGTTAGCATATAAACTCTGTATCAAACCTTTTGTGGTGTATACAAGAAATATAGAGAAAGCCTTTTTGAGACTTACCTGTCCTGCACTTATGCTTTCACAAATGAGGATTTCGTCCTCTGTGTTGATTTCTGGCGGGTTGTCGTTTACATCTAGTACCTGAATCGTGACGGGGACATGACTCAGAAGACTTGGGTTATCTGTAAATGGGTAAATACATTAATTAATGAACAGACAAACTAAATAAAAGTGGTAACACAAGTTAGACTTGTCAAAGAGAATATATACAGCTCTGCACATTGAACTGTTTTCCGAATGGTAAATGTATGACTGTGGAAAAAAGTCTGCAATAACATCATGCCTTTTTATTTTTCAGGCAGAAAGCAGTTCTAAGGAATGAATAATATGTTAGCCTACTAAATATTCTGCGAGGTATTACGCAAATCTGCTTTACTGGAACAAAGTGCAAAACACACACACACACACACACACACCCCGTGACTAAAGCCATCAATGTACATATTACTACCACTGCATGTTTGAACACTGCCACTGTATGTAGGATACAGTAGCTGGGAAAGATAATAAGATCATGATGAAAAGAAAGACTGTTATGAATTGACGTTCTGTATTTTGTACCAATAGTAAGTAAATGTGGGTGAAACAGTGGCACAGTGGGAAGCATTCCATCCTTACAGCTCCCTGCTACCCTGTCTGATCCTCCATTCCTTCCCACTTCCCAAAAGCATGCTGGTAGATGGATTGGCTATGCTAAAATTGCTTCTAGGAGTGAAAGAATGTGTGAATGTGTGTGTGCATGGTGCCCTGCAATAGAGAGGAGTCTCATCAAGGATGTATTCCCTAATGACACCCAGTGTTCCTGGGATAGGCTATGGATCGGCCACAACCCTGACTTGTAAATGGTTACTAAAGGCAAAGGAATGAACAAGATACCTAAATGTTATTTTTCCTTTTTCTGTTCTTCTGCTTGGTAAAAAAGGGTTTTAATAAATATATTAGTAATGGCAGTGGTGGTGCTCTTGGTGTCGAAGTTGACTTTTCCAATCTTTCAGTTGCACTTAATCCAAATACTGGACAAAAATACCTGTTTATGTGTACATACTGATTTTACTATATAGTTTTTAGAATACAAATGTGCCTTTTACCTTAAAACATACTGATAGAGAACACTATCTATGAAACTGTGAAGAAGCAGGCAGTCTGGAACCTCAGTGATAAGTGGTGTGTTATTGGATGAAGTGAATTATTCATCTGGGATCATACAGCAGCTCTCTACTGTAATGTGTTATTCCAAACTGGAGAGCAAGACCACTTGCTTTATTTAAAGGTGAGATTGATACAATTTTATATAATTCATGAAGAAGGGCACATGAGCTATTTGATAAAAGAGTACCCTATTGTAAGACATAAATCTATGGAAAATCTCCCTGGGCTTCCCCTTTGCTTCAGTCTCACAGAGCCTATTTTGCATTTTGTGGATGTTTTTATGAACCTCTCCCCTTTTATTTGAGCAAAACTTACACAGATCAAAACTGACACTGAATATTTTCATATGGTGCATGTTCCTACTTGACATTATATCTATATAAAGTCTATGGATAAACAAAGCATGAGTTGTTATTAAAAAAAAAAAAGGTTGCCATATAGACTGGTGACTCAAACATATTTGCACTGACCTTACAGAACCTGACAAAGAGGTATCCAAAATGTCTGAGCAATTCTATGAGAAGACACATTACCTTACAACATGGAGTCTGTTGTAATTGAAGATGATATTAAACATTTGTGTTGTATGTATGGCAACATGCTGTTCTCTCAGGCATAATGTTATAACAATCATTAAGTAACACTGCCATATGTTGAGTGATTTACTGAATTACTAGGGGATACCTGATCCACTGCTACTAATAAGTGGTGTAAACAGTTCCTCAAATATAATTCCCCTACTGTTATTCATCTCATATTTTTTCATCAGAAAAAAAAAAAGTAAAACATATAATTGGGCTTCAATATGCTACACAAAAATATGAGACTAGATGCTAATTTAAGTTGACTATTTAAGATTCATAGTCCATGTACATAATCTATGCAAATGTGAAGATTTATTGAAGGCCAAAACTTTTGTTTATCTGTAGTATGTTTGTTTGTTTAACATTTGTTTGTCTATAGTATGAGTCTTTTGATGGCAGCGATTCTAATTATAATTAGAATTAAAATCCATAGAGATGGAGAAAAATCTAGCTCAAGGACACAAACAGTCTCCAATGAAATTTAGTTTACACTACTTGACCATGTCTTTAACCAAGATTTATGCATGTGGGTGGTTGAAGATTCCCTTAGCCACTAATGACACTGTGCCAATTGAAGAAACAAACAGGGTTTTGGTTGGTCACTTTATCACCCAACCAGTGTGGACAGTGTCTGCCTGCAGACATAATGAAAATGTTCACCTCAAATTTCCCATTCTAGCCACAGCAATTTTGCACCAGTGCTTTTTCAATGCCTGACAGCAGTAGAATATCATTACCAGCGATTACACTTTGCTATTAGTGAATCATTAATACTGGGTGAAGGCTTGGGGAAAAGGTAATTGCTTAGATTAGATCTACAGCCGAAGAGCAGCGCAGATCGACTCATATTAGCCGTGAGAGCAGCCAGTGATTTGTATCGTCTGTTTGGGAATTGACCTGAGAATGATGTTGATTTTGTGGTGGTACCTCATGTAATGCAAATACAGATATGTCTGCACACACACACGCGCAGATACACACACACAAATGTACACATGCACACATATTTAAACACACACCCACCAAATGGACCACTTGACATTATAACACCAGATTAAGATCAGAATTTCATATTCAGTGTAATTTCCAATAAGCCTGAGCTGTCACAAACATTTGATATTATATTAATTGGGGTTTCATTGAAATCCCAATTCTACATGTCATAATGAAAAAAAAGGCTTAAATTAACAACCAATCCCTAGAACTAGCCCAGTGGGAGAGGGAAACATGCTGCATTCGACTGCATTCAGTTGGAAAGTCTGAACTCTTAGTGTGTTCAAGCTACAAAGTTGGGGGGGTGGCGGGGGGGTGGGGGGGTGGCGGGGGTGAATGCCTCCATGTGTTTGTAAGCAATAAGCTAGTAAGCTAATATTAGTGATCATGAGGTGATGATGTATTTATTTTTTCAGCGAACTGCATGGTTAAAATTATACAGTAGATTTAGCAAACTAATGTGTCTATGTTGATTGTTCTAAAGAAAATACTACTGTAACTCACTGAAAGTAGTGAAGTAGTGATGGTGTGAGTGGCCATACTGACATGATGTCATATGCTCTCAACTCAGAAGACCTTGAGAAGGTTGAGAAGACCTTTCAGAGTTGAATTCCAATTTGAGTGGCAGTCTTCTTTGGTTTTTCCTAGTCAGAAGTCAGAAATTCTGAGTTATGAGCTTCAGTCGAATACAGCAATATAGTGGGCCGCTTAGAGGTGGTTAGAGCATAAATACAGAGAATGTAGTACTTCGAGTATTTTCACTAATCTTTTGTATACCTAATATTCCATCCTGTCAGCAAACTGTCCAATCAGAATCAAATGTAATACCCACCCTCCTCTTTTGCCATGACAGTGATGTTGTGCCAGGCTATGTCCTCTCTGTCCAGGAGGTGAGTGGTTCTAATGATTCCGCTGATAGGTTCGATATCAAAATATCCCTCACTTCCTTCTCTTTGCTCTATGGAATACCTACATATAGAGTCAAGAGAGAAAGAGGTTTAAGAGAGAAAGGAAATGAATATTTCATGAGTGCCTCCATTGTAGTACACGCCATCATCTGTAAAGCAGAGTTTTTCTTGTAATCCATGAACATAGCAGTACACAGACTTGTTTAAAGGCCTAATGATTGAATGCCTGCCGAATTGCCATTGAAAGCAAGCGGTGGAGGTTTCACAACCTAATCCAGCAAAAATCTGTTTGCTGGTCTTCATCAAAATGGCTTTCTCCTATCAGGATATGTGATTATTAAACGGAGAATTTAATAGATCTCATTGGTCTATTATCTCTGCTGAATTACAAACCCTACAAATGATACTTCAATGGGATGCAATAGACAGTAAAACACACTGCACTACTTGTTATTGGTTTTGTGTAACATTTAGCAATGCTGGCAGTATTGCTTAGCAACATGTAGGATAGTCTAACAGATTTGTGAGATGTGATATATCATTACCATTACCTCTGATCAGCATTTTGTTATCTTCTTCCAATATTTTGTGCCTGGCACTTTTCCCCAAACTACATATGCAACCAAAGTGACCACAAAACATATGGCCAATTTGTAAATCCTGAGACTATTTTTTTTTGTGAGAGAGAGAGAACTGAATCAGACAGAAAGACAGATAGTTAGTTAGAAAGATAGATAGTAGTTACTGCATTAACTGATTGGATGGAGTTTGTAAATAACTTCATTGTTTAATAGAGTAACTAACAAACATGGAACTGATAAATATAATTTTGTGCTCACGCAAACTGCGAACGGATCTTCAAGTGTTCTTGTGCTTGGCAAAGAGCTGTGTAGAAGAGTTGTCCATGTGTGACATATGGAATGCTTTTTATAGTATAAAAACCATTGAACATATCACATCTGTCATGTCTTTAGGTTATTTTCGTACATTCCAAGAGACCATGGACTCTGGTGGTCTTTTAGTCCACAGAAGTACACTTACACTGGTAACCATTGTTCAGTTTTTCTGATTGATTGATTGATTTCTGGGTTTTTGGATGTGGTATAAACCTACTAAACTATTAAGTCATAAGCTTTTATTAACATGATCTTACATGATGGTAACCTGTCAACAGAGTGGCCAAGCTGTTACTAATTTTTGTATAAAAAGTGTTGTATACCAAAAGGCATAGTGACAATAAAAATGTGAACCAAAAATGAGAGTCTGTCACTGCAAAGCTCAGCCAAAACTGACAAACTGTGTTTCAGTTAGAAAATTCAATGCAATGTGAATGTTTAGGGTCCCCTTTGAGGCAGGCAAGCATAGCATGGCTTTCAGCTTGTCTTCCAGTGACATTGCCACTGAGTATGTGTCTGTCCAGAGAAAATCACTGTCAGGGAGGTAAAACTGATCCACTGAGGGATAGCATTAAAGTCCTTCTAGTTGAATCTGGCACATGGTGTTCAGCATTATCCTTATTGAGCATTCAGGAATAGGTAAGATAGGCTTCTGGGCCTGGCTGAAGATCTGAATCACTTCATCATCTTTGAAGTGCTCATAATTTAAGATTCCTAAGTGAGAGGTTATTGGTTGACATAATTTCAGCTGTAATTAATTTAATAGACAATAATGTATACATTCTCACAAATTTGTGTAACATTGTTTTTTTTTCAAGAACATAGCTAGCACTAGAATTTGATGTGCTCAGTATCACCACATTTTCATTTACAAACAGTTTTTTATAGGAGGAGGAAAATACTGTAGAACTAAACAAAGTGTCATGAGGAATCCCCAAGGAGGACTCCTTAAAGTCAGGGATCACACACAGATGGAATATGAAAATAAAAAGTATGAGTATGAGGCTCCAAATGCTGCCAAAGATGTTCCCAGAACATGAGCAGAACAATGCAATGATTAAAAGAGTGTATGTCTTGTAGACTCATAAGCATGTGAAATAACCTGAACCATCCAAAGATGCGTAGAGAGAAGAGTTCCTTAGCATATACCATCAAAACAAACAGCTGGCCTGCCTTGCACTAAGCTGCTCTGCTCTCAGCATAACATCTAAGCAAACCTCATGGCACTCGCCCAGGCAGGTGCTGTCCTGCTGTCCTTTAAGAACAGTCATGAGATTATTCATGAAGTTAGAAGTAAATGCTTGAGGCTGGACTGATGGATTGGGCCACAATAAAACATAACTAAATGAAGTGCAAACTGGCAAAAGTCTTTGATATTGTAGTTCACCCACATACCATGCACAGTTATTGCAAATAGAAAGAGGTTTAAAAGGGGCCAGACTGATTCAAACAGTACAGTCAGGTCCCATGCTGGTCAACACAACTCTTGGATGGTATAGCCAATTTGGCTCATTTTAAGGCTGTTATGGCTGCAACATACACAAATTTCCCAAATATCATAAGATATTTGTGCATACAACTGGTCAGTATGCATGATGATGCAGTATGCCTAAATCTGGTAGGCACTTGACTATGCAAAAGGTGATTACTGGCCCTCTGTGAACTACTCAGCTATTGCCTAGATGTCTGAGATGCCACACTCATAGTTTCTAGCAACCTGTATGAGGGTGCCAAACTCTGCATACCATTAGTCAGAGGATCTAATCTACTTGGCAGGGATCAGTATGTAACCGTCACTAGTCACAACAGTGTGTAAAACCAGGGCCTTGCAGATTAGTGGGACCAGAGTGGCACAGAGGATTATGCCACAATGGCTGACAGCCATAGCTTGCAACCTAAGCTCAGTAAGGTCTGCCGATAATGGCTTTGGTGATGCACCTAAAGGAGGAGCATGTATGCCAGACAATTTGCCAAATGGCCCATACTCATTGTGGTATTATATACTCAGTACAATTGCTCACGTACAGTATATAACTGGATTCTGCAATAGGGCACTGTATATTTTTGCAGCTCACTGGGTAGGAGATACCATAAGTGAATAAGGGTAATTTTGAATGGCTGTACTAGAGGCATGTTGTCCAGATTCCATATTAAAAGATTGAAAGATTTTTCATAGCATGTAACTTTGGTGGTCCACTGAGTTTGAGAACTCTGATTGCACTTATTTCCATCAAAGTAGTGCATAGTAAAGGCATTCATGGCAACTCACCAACTTCTCATTACATTTAGCCTTGTCAAATTAAAGAGAGACAATATAAGACAGATGAGGTGATAGAGGTTAAATAAAGGCAGAGTGATGCATCTACGCCAGCACATTGCCATGAATATATTATGGTTTTAAAGCTTGCATAATCTTATGATTACTTATGCATAGCATGTGGGGAGGTGCATCCATTATTTTTGATCTGAAGTCTAGAGATAATGGTCTAAATCTGGAGACCAGCCACCTTACTGCACCAACCAAAAAACCTCACTACTTCACCACCCTATCACAGAGAGAAAAGTAAATTTCTTTGGAAAGAGCCAGGAGATGGGATGGAGGTGGGAAAACAGAAGATTAGTCAGAATGGGTAGGTGGCAGCAGGGTGATGGTAAGAATTAACACTTGCAATATCAACTTTAATAAATTGGACATATGCTCATGCCGTATATGAACCATTTTACCCTCTTACCTGATTGGACTGTTCCTGCTGTCTGGATCCTGTGCTGCAACTGATCCAACTTCTGTGCCAATTTTTGCATTCTCATAGACATCCATAATATAGTAATCCATTGAGAAAACAGGTGGTTCATCCACATCCCCAACTGTTATCTTGAAAGTGGCATTATCCTTAAATGATCCCAGATGAGAGAAGCGAGGGTCAAGGTGTGTGTTCTCTGCTGCGATATGCAGAGTGTACTGTCTCTTCTTTTCATAGTTAAGTGGCTGAAAAGAAAACAATGGAAAGTTGGTTCATTGCTTTTCTAATCAGAAACATCAGTGTCTGTCAATCAGATAAATTACATGTATATTACATTTATTACTTGACTCTTCAGTGCTATCTGCTTAGTCACAAATAAAAGTTCAGAATACATTTTCACAAAGTTTAATAGTGGTAGTGGCATAAATACTTGACTAGAGGCTATAGTCCTCACTGTAAAGTTGTGTGCAAATGTTTTCATGGTTCAAACCTAACAAAAAAATTCCTGCCAGTTTCAGTAATGCTAATTTTCTTCATACTAGTGCTTATATTGATAAATGCCAATCACCTGTAAATTACCAAGTACCTTCACAGCTCATTTTCATGTGCTTTTGTAATGCAGCTCAGCCATTGCCGCACTTCAGCTGTGTGTCACGCACTAACTTTTTCTCTTTTCATAGGGTGCCGTTACCTGTGTCCTAATCGAATGACTTTTCTTATTTGGATTGCTTTCTTTAATATGTCATTAATATGAAATGTTGTGAGTTTCACAAAAATTTCACAAAATCTGTGTGTAATTTAAACCTGACAACATAGTCTGTATGTAAATATGTAGTAACTAATACCAATTATGAGCTACATTAGTGTCTCCTTAAATGTAAATTTACACAAACTCAGGAGCTCTCACAGGATATGACATAGGATATGATTAATGAAAATTGGATTTTCATTAATACTGCATTCTTGTATATATGCTACCATGAATGATTTACAAATGAATTTGTTCATATCTAACTTGATAAATAGGCCCGCTATGTGATTTGCCTGAAACATTTTGCAAAAATAAGTTCTTTAAATGAAGAGCCTGATCTTATCCTCTGGTCAGCTACACAGTTGCATTGCATAAAAGCAGAGCTGCTGCAAATTATCAGATGTGTTGAGATTCTTTCTCTTCTTGAGGTTAAAGTGTCCTTTGAATGAGGCCTTGTCAACATGACAATCTAGGCCTTGTCAACATGACATCTAGTCTGATTGGACCAAGAGCCTGAGATTGCTTCTTGGATGAGCTCCACATTCTCTGAACTTAGGCAGGAACCCTGACCTGTGAGTGATTCTTGGTATTGCATGAGGCATCAGTGGAGCTATAATATTAGGCTTTATTCCCAGCTTTACCCAAGAGACTAACAGAATTAACTTTACAACTAGAGTGTAAGAAGAAACATCTTTTTTCTCTGCAAAATGTATTGATATTACATAAAATTACCTGACAATGCAATGTGAACAGTCGAAGACACAGCCATTCAATAAACACTACAATCTTATTGTTGTGGTTTTTAAATGGCATCTGAATTTTCTGCCACATTGTAAAATATAGAAAAGAAACAAATGTTAGAAGATGGCTCAGTACCTTTTTCAGACTAATGATGCCCTCTCTTGTGTCTTTGTCTGTAGCTATTGAGAACATGTTGGCTCCTTCCTGGTTAATAATACTGTATTTGATTTCAGCATTGACACCCACGTCTTCATCTTCTGCTTTGATCTTTCCCACCGGTTTCCCCACCTGGGCAGACTCAGGCACAAACACCTGGAAGCTTTCTGCAGACACACAAGAAAAGGTTTAATGAACACATAAGCTCTCATACTACAGCATGGTTCTTTAAACATCAATAGCACTGAAGAGCATAGTCAAGTAAACAATATATAAAATGGTCAAAATCCTTTTATATAGATGTGCTTCAGAATTTCAAACACACTGACTGTGTTGTTTTAGAGGTGGGATGATGGATTCCTGTTTTAGTGTACAGTAACTGTGAATAAATTCATATAATATTTTTGCATTATTCATAGCTCATAACGGTTTTATTGTAGCTTCATGAATGCTGCTGAGACATCTGGTCTCTAATACATAATGATTAGAAATAGTATTTCAGAGTGCCAATGAAATAATGTGCCATGCTGTAATAAGAGTGGATCCATACATGAGAGGAGTACATGCATAACTTGTTCTAAAGGAAAAAGGTGCAGGTTTTTGAACAACAGGGTCAAAACAAAAGTAATAATTAATTATTGAATAAACAGATGGGTGATAGTAGGGGTATTAATCTCTGAATTAGTATTAAGTCATGTTGGATATGGTGATTGATTGGTAGATTGATTGACTGATTGGTTTGCTGATTGATTGATTGATTTGTTGATTGATTTATTTCTCTAAAACAAGAATGCTGGGGAGAAAAAAAATCATGACAACAATCATCATACATGTTAATGTCAGGAAGGTGGCAGAGATGGATGCAAATGCAGGTGTATCTTTATTCAACGTTCAGTCCAAATCACAAAATCCAAAAACAAGATTGAAAAACAGGCGCAGGTCAGGCGGTCTATAGACAGGCAAATCTAGGGAAGAGCAGGAGTCAGCATACAAGCGTACAAGCTGAGAACTGTGAAACAATGCAGAGAACAAAGTTGTGTGCTAGGAGTGAGACTTCACACAGAGAGAGAGAGAGAGAGAGAGAGAGAGGGGGGGGAGGGAGGGAGGGAGGGAGGGGGGGGGGGGAGAGAGAGAGAGAGAGAGAGAGAGAGAGAGACTGTGTGTGTGTCTGTGTGTCTGGGTTATTTAAGGGTTTAGGTAATTGAGTTCAGGTGTGTGTAATCAGGAGTTAGGCGAACTAGAGCATGTGATGTGGTTTGTAGTCTGTGTGGCTGATGGGACTTGAGTGACAGTCAACCTCTTTTTTTGTGCTCAGTAATCACTTTTAGTATGACTGGTCCCAAATTATCTTGTGCCTCCAATAGCTGCGTGTAACTATGCAACAAACAATAACTATTTAAAACAATATAAATACACATACAGTAGGTATCACCTTCGGTTTTGGCTTGTGTAAGTGGTGTATATTCACAGCTATACCAGGATATTCATTTCCTCTCAGGTACTTATGTAACAAGGTATGGGGTAATTAAATTTGTACATTCAAAAAAAAAAAAAAAAAAATTGGTTCCTCTTAAAAATAAGGTAACAATTTACATAGATTATATACTAACCTGATTTAGGATTTAGGAACAACTTGATAGCCAAGACTAAAGGAATACAAAAGATCTGAAACATCATCTCCTGATTACAAGGCAAACATATTTTGGTATAGTTATCACTATACCACTAAGATCTCTAGCTTATACTCAAAAATGACCAAGCTAATGGTTTCCTTAAATTTACGTATTGCATGCTTTTACAAGAGCTAATACTGAAGTTACCTGTGTATATACATAAGATGTATTGCAGTAATCTCTCTGTAACCACAGTCATTATGATATAGCTGTATTTATAGTTTATATGTAACCGCACTGTTATTAGAAGCAATATAAAATGGGGCCAGCAGCCTTATAAATTGAGGTGTACATGACAAAAAAAATGGTCTGTGCTGTATTACTCACCTGGGGGAAATTTGGGAGGGTTATCATTGACATCAGTAAGTGTGATGTTAACTGTGGTGGAGCCTGAGAGTCCTCCCACCTGTCCTGCCATGTCTTTGGCCTGGATGACCACTGTATAGTGCTCTCTTGCTTCTCGATCCATGTCAGGCAATGCTGTTCTGATTACTCCTGGAAAGAATAGAGCTCAATGTTAGATGTCTCATTTGTGCATTGTGTTAAAATTCTGAAATATTGGGTACAAGGTGTCCAATAAATATCAGCAAACTATTCTTTTGTGTTGTCACAGCATCACAATATTTGGAAATACAATATGTTTTTTTAATGTTATGAGAATTATCTCTTATACTATACCCTAAAAACAAGCATCTAATATGTTCTGGATTTTTTTATTCTCATGTTTGTTGTCTTCTAAGGTCGGTCTTTCTTTACTTTTCGTTGATATGACTGCACAGCCTTGGAGAGATAGTGAACACAGCCTTCCACAATACTCATTCCACACACACACACATACACACACACACCTGATTAATAAATTGTTTTACATACAGTCTCTAAAACAGCAATCAAGATGCATACATTGACTGCTCTCGATTTGAGATCCTAAGACATCTTTTACACCAGAAAACTTTTTTTATGTGTTGTCACTATTGCAACCTTAGATTTAGATATTCATACTTTTTCAAGTAGCAATGATGTTGTCAACTGTCTTATATCTCATAATGTGCATACTATAAAACCAAGCCTTTAATAAGTTCTATATTTTTATTCTCAGTTCTTTGTCTACTAAGGTTGGCCTTTATCTGCATTTACAGTCTTGGAGAGACAGTGAATCTTCCACAATACTCATTTATCATACACATCTCAAAATGTTTAGAGCTTATTTGCATCAAACTGCCTATAGCTAAAGCATTATATGACCTGACTAGAGTGGCTTCAATGTCCTTTATATTGTTTAAATCTGTAGGATGTGAGTTAGCTCTCTACATTTTAACTAACATATAAATTAGTCTTCCACGGCTTGGCATTTCAACCAGCAGCGAATTTTAAACCATATAATTGCCTGGAGAAGCAGATATGACATAAGCACTGCTCTCTGAGTGTGTGACCAGGAATAAAATGTATTACCTTGTTCCTAATTAACTATTAGCTATTTGCCTTTGCTCAATTCCACAGGGTAAATTTACTATATCCAGACAATAAAATCATGATGGCTGAGCTTTCTGATCTTCCTTTCAGGCAGTAATTTAATTAAGAAAAGTGAGGGCCAGTTACAAGTTGAAACAGAAATTGAGTACACTTGATTAATAGCTGTTCCATAAACTGAACTTTGCGTATTGCAGGAACAGATGTACCGCATAAAATCCGAAGAACATATAGTAGACCTCATGCACTGGGTCAGATTTTATCGTCTGCTCATAGGCCAGGTGAACCTTAATATTCCTTCTTTTGTCTTTAAGCTTAAAATCAGAATTGCTTTATGATACATACAAAATATTCTTATTAAATTACTCTAACTAATGTGTGCAACATGGTCTCACTTGCGAATTCGTAGTGATTTCCTAGTCACAATTTGGCTTCATAGACCCCTGTAGATTAAATATATGTATGTATATCATTTGTTATCAGGTTATAAACGTACTACAAATGGTGACAAATTTGGATTGGGGGAAATCATGACTTAACATATCTGTTAAACCACATAAATTGTCTGTGATATTTGCCACAATAAAAAAGGTAGCAAAAATAACTTTGTCTCCTTCACCAGTGAACAATCTTAGTTTGTTATTCCCCCTACAAACTCTATTTCTCATTTATCCTACAGGCAAGAACTAAGGACAAGGGTGGAACTTTAGATGTGTCAAACTTTGAGCTCTTTTTCAGAATAAAGCACGGTCTACTTTACACAACATTACATACCAAAGCTGCAAATCTCCCTTTCTGTGCTCTGTGTTTGATTTCATTATTATTTCGTTTGAAAGATGTCTGTTCATGAAAAATGACAAGAACAATAGCTCTTTGTGAAATAGATGTGTTATCATAAAACCCTCCCTTGATTTATCTTGCTGGAGCACAGTAGGAAGTTTTACATGCCTCAGGGTGCTTTTGATGGAGGGTATTGACTGTGCACACATCTGTGAGTGCACACAGTCATTCTGTAGTGAATTTCCACCATCTGATACTTGGCAGTTTAGATGTTATTCAGTAAATAGAACAGCGCTAAGCAGACAAAACAGCAAACATAATATTGACCCATAAAGCACTGCCTATTTTTTTTCTGTTTAACAAATTTGCACATGTAAATAACATTTCTAATTCATCATTAATCAACGTGTGTGTGTGTGTGTGTGTGTGTGTGTGTGTGTTGGTTTACAAATGATCTCTCCCACAGCAGTGTATACAATGCAGTCAAGAGGTCCACATGGACTTCTTGGATATTAATGATGTATGCCAATGTATGCTGATGTATGATGCATGATACTGTATTCTGTTGTTCTGTAGACTGTTATTCTTCCACTTCTATGACATGGAGGAATAAAAGGAGGAATAAAAATACCAAAATGCTTCAGAAAAAAAGAAGTTTACCTGGCATTGAGCATAAAATAAATGCATCCCCTTTATGTGTTTGTCTATGAGGTGAACAAACATTTGGAGCATATGAGTAGAAGACAGTTGAAATCCCTTATTTTTTTTAACCTATGCACACCTTTGGAGTTTTACATGTTTTCCCTGTGTCTGTGTGAGTTTTACATGTTATCCCAGCATCCATGTGGTTTTTAATTGTTCTCACCATTTCCGTATGGACTTTCTCTGGTTTCCTCCCAACTCCCAAAAACATGCCAGTTGGTGGATGGGCTATTTGAAACTTGCCTCTAGGTTTGAATTGCCTGTAGGTGTGAGATGCCCTGTGATGGACTGGTGTCCCACCCAGAGTGTATTCTTGCCTTGCTACAATAATGCATGTGCCGTATGAGACATCTCAAGTTTCTTTGTAAATGTGTGGAACCCAGCACTTGGACTTATTCTTCTGGTCACAACAACATGCCTCTTCTTTTTTATGAGCCAAAGCCTGCAAGCTGATGTCTGAAGAGCATACTGGTACGCAACATAAAACAGTCTATAAATATCTGTCTATAATTATTCTATCATGATATGCAGAACAGTAGCTAATTCTATAGTATGAAATTTATGAAGAAATGTCCATATCCTTGTCTATTAAAACATAAGCAATATTTCATTGAATAATATATCTACTATTTGTTCTTGTCTGCAGTGGTTTCTTAGACATCTAAAATGGATTATATACAGTAAGCTTCAACCAACCAGAATGTTGTAGCATCTGCTTAAATAATGTAGTGGTAGTCAGTGTGTGCTGTTGAACATCAGCCATTTGGTGGTTACAAGAGGAGTCAGGCATGTTGACTGGCAGGATCACCTTACAGCTAGGATTTATAAAACACTGCAAAAACACACAGTTAGATCTTACCTTACATCCAATAGACATGTTGTTTATTTTAGTCAACTTGATTTCTTGTACTTTGAATGTGGGTATTTGACTCCTGAAATAACTATAAAGGTGATGTAGAACCAGATAATAAAAAAATGTATACAAATTTAAACAAGTCCGGGGCTGTGATTGTAGTTTGGTGGATATTATATGAATGAAACCATAAGTTCTAACATTCAGAATTATTCATATAAATTTGCAAGTGACCATGTTGGTTGTGATGTGGATTTCTGTGGGACCTCCCTGCTCTGTTGCCTTGGTTTAAACTTAACTCTTCACTGATTTCCATGTGATTTAGAAAAGAACATGACAGGTGGGGCTGTGGGATGGGGTAAGCTTGTCTTAGGGCAATTAGAACATTAGCATTGGCTCAAACTTTGAGCGACTGTAACCACATTAGTCACATTTGGTGTAAGGGAGGTTATCAGTCACCTTTCACAAAGGGAATGTCCTATCTAAGCATGTCAGCAGAGAGAACGATGAAACAGTTTATTATCCAAGCTGAAGGACAATGCGGACTCATCAGATCACTAATAATATGATGGAGTATAGGCATGTTTGTTTAACATTTTTGCAAGAAGACCTTTGTATAAGTTTTCTCACATGGGAAAGTTTTCAGGGCAGAGGGTTTTGTGGTTTCTTGGTAACTTGGTAAGTTTTTTCTCTTTTTAACTTCAAGAGGATAACAAATGTTTATAGCTGTTATAACATAAGTGATAAAAGGAACCAACCTTTTTCCCAGTTGGTTCATAACATTAAACCTAACTGGATAAAACGGTATGAAGTGTTGTTCTTTAATAAATAAAAGGTTCTGTTGTTGGAAAATAATATATTTTTATGTACACACTGCAAGTCAAAAGTTTGTCAACCTTATGTTTGTTAAATGGCCTGATTTAAATACTTTAAAATGTGAAATTCTAACCCAAAAAAAAGTAATGAGTTAGGTATAAAAAATTTTCATAAATTGAGAAATTAGAATAGTTAGAAGACTTTATTTATGTCCAATCTAAGTCTAATCTAATTGGAAAAGGCCAAAATCTTTATCACTCTGATTACATCACATATTTATGCTGTACAGATAGCATTAGCACTGTCTATGAGTCATTTATACACAGGTTTAACAGATTCACCATCCAAGTGCACCCGCCTTTAATAAAGCTCTCATTCAGAGAATAAAACGTGTGTGAGATTTAATTTACTCTTAGTGTTCCACTCTTGCTACTGACACAGTATAAAAGGATTTTTTTTCAGTATTAAGGTGTAGTAATGTGTGAATAATATCGACTATATATGTTACATTGTCTATAGTTTGTCCCTAATAAATCAAATAGCTGGTATCATGCCTACCTCATCCACAGAAAGTGTCTAGCTAAAATCCACTTCACATCCTTAATGCCTTAACTCTATTTTACCACAGCCATTATTTCTTCCCTCTCTCCTACTGCTGAGAGATATTATCCCAACTGCAGCATTACTTAACCTGTGCTCCTAAGGCAACAAAGAATCCTGGCAGACAGCCATCCATTCCATTAGAACAACACAAAAGACTAATGACCTGACCTTTCTCTCTTTTATTTATTTATTTTTTATTCTTTAGCCAAGAGGAAAAGCCTATCTTATATCATTACTTTTTTTGGAGTGCTTCAAGAGATTAAAATGAACTTGTGGAAAATTGCTGAAAACCTCTAGTTTTTATTGCTAGAAAGCAGACGAGTGTTGGCGTTCTGGCTAGTTTTCTCAGAAGAGTGAAAATTGCTGTATTTGGGCAATGATGTCTCCTCATGCAAAAGTGTTGGCCTTAATTTGGCACACGTTGTTAAGCAGTATGACATTATGCCTTACAGAAGTGTTTATTTGTGTACTTAGGATAGTGGCTTATGAAGATCAACATTCTGAAGGTGCCAACATCCTAAGGCAGGCTTTTTAAAGCATCATTAGTGCTCCATCAGGTACTCATTGCAGATACAAGTCTTCAGTGTGCATTTGAAAACAGCAAGAGACCAAGCTGTTTGGAAAGCTGAGAGAAGTTCATTCTACCACCTGTGCACCAGTAAAGCAAAGAGTAATAGGAACGTGATGATGAAGGGGTTTCAAACTATGATGTGTTTAGCTTGAATGTATGGTGCAATGCAGAATTTGACCACTGCCATCAGGTAGAGTGGCACTCATCCATTTCTGAAACTGTAGTCAAGCAAATTTTTTTTTTCCTACAGTAAGCCAGCATAAGAAATACAGCATAGTGGCATGAAGACAAGCCTGCATTCTGGATCAGTTGCAAGGACCTCATGGCACAGAAGGATGAGTTGAGAGTAGACAAGTCTATAAGTGATCAGAGATTGAGCAGGCACCTGGGTAGCCCTATTGAACAGATGTGTCAAACAGATTTCAGGGGATCATTTCAGGTTTGATGGCAAACAATGGCAAATGAATATGTCCCTTACTTTGTTAATCACATTTTATTGGATCCCAGCTGCTATAGGTAGAAACAGGATTAACCAATCGGGATCATGTATTTTTCCCATTTGAAAAGCTGTTTGAAAGCTGCTGGCCAGCTAGCTACAGTATGAGCTTGGAAATACTAAAGCGACAGCTAATGAAGTACTGGAGGTTTACTGCAGGAGGAGAAGAAGAAGGTAGAGCTGGTTTTACAAGAGAAAATCTTTCCCACTATTACTAGTTATTTTCAGTGGAACTCTCATAAGGATATTTTAGGCAAATTTTATTAATATGGCAAGATTGGCTTAAGGTAGACCATGCCCTAATTAAATAACAAATTGATGCCATCATCTCTTCTACTACTGTCTGGCATCCATCCAAGCTGCCTATATTTCTATGAATGACCAAATAAGGCTTGTAACACTCATTATCCAATGATCCAAAGATTAGCACATACAAACATACCTGTATATTCAATAAAATTCAAACTGTCATCAACTCTGAAAAGCCAGCTTAGCATTGACAATACAATCAATAGGTTCTCCTCTCTGGTCTGAGAGTAACAGGCTTCAGTTTTGTATGGGAAATAATGCAATTAATTCTACACAGCCATTGTGAATTGTGAGTCTGACCCAGGGTGAGCCAGGCAGAGATAGACTGTTAGCCTTTTGTTCACCCCTCTCCAAGTCATGGAGAAGGTGATGGCATCAGTTTCTCCTTCAGTCTCCATTACAGACTGTGTATTTGTAAAGGATTTGTAAGATTATCTTGGGTGTAGTAAAGACCTTACGGGTGATTATGTCTACCTCTCATGCTTATTATTGCTGCTCTCTGTGATAATTAAACCCAGGTAGGCCCAGATGATCTTGAACACCAGTTTTAAACACTCTCTTGGTCTCCATTATGCGATATATGTCATTAAGGCTCAGTGATGATGCCACAGATAAGTATGGCTTTTAGTAGCTACCTTCCCATGTAGCCAAAGAATCTAGTAAAAATCCTGACAGCACAATCAGAATTGAAGATGTTTATGTAAACAACTAAATCTGACTGAGGCCAATTTTGATGACATTTCTATTTGACTGAACAAGGTGGGTGTTTAATAAAAAGATTGACGGCCATGTACAGTGGATATAAAAAGTCTACACACCCCTGTTAAAATGGCAGGTTTTTGTGAAGTAAAAAAAAAGAAACTAAGATAAATCATGTCAGATCTTGTTCCATCCTCAATGTGAAATTACAACGTATAAAAATTAAGTGAAAAACAACCAGAAACATTTTAGGGAAAAACAGGAAAAATAAAAAAGTTACAAAAATCTGGATGCATAAGTGGGCACACCCTTTTATAATTGGGGATGTGGCTGTGTTCAGAATGAACCAATCACATTCAATCTCATGTTTAAAAATAATTATCACAGCTGTCATCAATGAAATTATTCTGATTAGCTCCAAATAAAGACCAGCTGTTTCTGTAGGATTTTCTTCACATCTTCTTGCTTTCATCTGATGGCTGAAACCGTGGTCCACAAAACAGCTTACAAAACCTGTATGGGATCTCATTTGTCGAAAGGTATCGACCAGGAGAGGGGTATAAAAGAATTTAGATGTACCATGGAACACTGTGAAGGCCATCATCAACAGTTGGAGAAAATGGAGCACCACAGTGACATTACCCAGAACAGGAGATCTTGAAGGCTAGCAAGAGACCTATGGCAACATTAAAGAAGCTGCAGGAATGTCTGACAAGTACTGATTACTCTCTGCATGTGACAACAATCCCTCGTATTCTTCACATGTCTGGGCTATGGGGTAGAGTGGCTAGACGGAAGCCCATTCTCACAAAAACATGCAAGCCCAACTAAATCAGCCTAAACCATGTGGCAAAATGTATTATGGTCTGATGAGAAAGGTATAATAATACCATAATTCTAAAAGATATGTTTGATGCAAAAAAAAGCACATCACCAAAAGAACATCATACCCAAGCATGGTGGTGGCAGCGTCATGCGTTACAGCTGCTTTTCTTCAGCAAGAATTGGGGCTTTTATCAAGGTAGAGGGAATCATGAATAGCTACAAATACCAGTCGATTTTAGTGTAAAACATTCAGGCATCTTCTAGTAAGCAAAAGAGGAAAAGAAATTTCACCTTTCAGCACAACAATGACCCAAAGCATGCATCCAAATCAACAAAGGAATGGCATAACCAAAAGAAGATCAATGTTTCTGAATGGCCTAGCCAGAGCCCAGACCTGATTCCAGCTAAAAATCTGTGGGGTGACCTGAAGCAGGCTGTGCGCAGGAGATGCCCTTACAATTTGACAGCTCTAGGATGTTTTTGGAAGAAAGAGTGGGAAAATATTGCTAAGCCAAGATGTAGCAATCAAAATACAACCAAAATGTACTTCGACAAAGTATTAGTTTAGGGGTGTGCACACTTATGCAACTAGGTTATTTATTTTTCTACCCGTGTGTAGACTTTTTATATCCATTGTAAATCTTTGAATCCAATTACAATTTTCACAATCCAAATCATTGCACACATTATATGTACTTGCATAACACAACTGGTCCTGTAAGGAAACAAACACTTGGATGGGCATCAAACTAATATTTCAAAGCACAATTATGTGTGACACAAATTCCTCTTCTTGCCTGTTTATAAGGATAATTAGAGTTGAAAGCAGTGATTAGACACTCAGCTAATATGCTTGTAAACAATCCATTTACAATCGGAATGAATTCATTCAGACTTGCATGTAAACATTGACAGTAAACCATACTGCTTTAAATCTTTGCAGCAGAAAGTGGTGGACAATCAGCAGAAATATGTTAACCCTTAATGTGCTTAACAATGTCACCTTCTAAATTGTGCCCTAGGAAATAGTTTAAGAACAGCCACGTTATAATAGAAAGTATAATAGAATAATAGAAAGCATCTCCTCTGTCAGATTGTAAAGTAGGCAGAGATGAGTGTTTTTGTGTGAATAGGCACACAGAGCTTTACTGAAGATAAAGAAACCTTAGGAGGCAAAAGCACAACAGGCAAATAACAAAATTACAAGCTGCCACAGATCACACCACCAGTCATCCAAAATATAATTTATAAATGGTCGGAGAGCTAACAACAGTAATCCACAATGCACTGACCAACTGTAGATACTTTCTTCACTTTGTCCGTCATGGTATATGCAGGCATGATGACTGACAGGGAAAATCATTCTGCCAATTATATGTTAAAAAAAAGGTGCTCAGAATTATCCAGTGGAAAGTGTGTGCTTCCTTGTTTAGTGGCTCATCAAGTGTACTTGGGTGAAATCAGTTTGTATCTGTCCTTCTTTTACCATGTAGTGATACCATAGTGATAGGTAAAGAAGGATGTGATATACTGGCATGCTTTTCTAAGATTGATCTGTAAATAATGTTGCACTAATGCATCCTTTCAGGGACTCTGTGACTTATTGTTCTGTATGTAAGTATTTGTGAAAGAATTTGTGGAAGAACACCAGAGACTGTATGAACAAAGAGGTAATAATGGCTGGTGAGACTAAGATACATTGTGATTATTTGTTTTGTGTGTGTGAAACTCAGTGCCTCTGAAATTGAGAAATTTCTTTATTGTCTGAATCCTCTTGTATGTAATGAATAAGACTAAGACCCAGACTGGATTTTTAATGTAGTGTGTCTGTGGTGACATAGGAGAACATGCTGGAGTTCTGCTAAATCAGTTTGGCATTAACAAATCCTACTCATAATGAACAACCTTACACAATTCATGCAAAGCGACTCACATCACACTGTGTAGTTATTCAGTGAAGCAGCTTTGGTATTGCAGAAGAATGAATCTCATTTATAAGAAATCGCTTGTTAAAAAGTCTTGTTTTTGTTCCAATACAAATGCTATGTGTGATTCAACAAGTATTTGAGGATGTGCGTGAATGTCAG
This sequence comes from Pangasianodon hypophthalmus, assembly GCF_027358585.1. Classification (NCBI taxonomy): domain Eukaryota; kingdom Metazoa; phylum Chordata; class Actinopteri; order Siluriformes; family Pangasiidae; genus Pangasianodon; species Pangasianodon hypophthalmus. Next base: position 15,945,623 of record NC_069721.1, read on the forward strand.
TAAGACAATTAGAATAAGCTCAGAAGCACTAATGAAAGCTTTCAGTCAATTATAGTATGTAGTGCCAACCGAACAAAACAAACTAAAACTAACAACGCGAGCTTAATAAAAAAAAAAAAAAAAAAAAAAAAACAGTCTCTATGCTTTTGTCTCCGACGGTTCAAAAACACTTTAAATTTTGAATGCATAGGTAAGTAAAGGACTGAAATAAATATAAATAACAAAGACATCTAAAAATATTGAACAAGTAGAGAGATTAGAGCTTAGTTTTTCTTACACTGCTGTTTATGGCCAGCTCTATAACCTCTAAACAGTCATAACCAGGCTAAATTTAATTGCACATTATTGATAGCCTACTGAAATCTCCCCTTAAATGACAGTGTGTGCTCTCTGGCAATGAGTTTGCTTTGTTTCCTGAGTATATCTATTAGCCTAATGACCATTCTTGTCTTGCAACAAACTATACTTCCCTTATTGTTACTGTATAATTAAAAAAGGGGTCATCATAGGGATTTAATGGGAAAAAAATGGCAAAAAATATTGTCAGCTTTTTCCTCTCTCTCTCTCTCTCTCTCTCTCTCACACACATACAGACACACACACACGCTCAGTCACTCACTCAGTTAATGAGAGTGTGTATGAAGATAATTTTATTCATCATCTATTCTTGCGTTCTCTGGCATCTTGAGACAATAGACCCTATTAGCTTCTTCAGACAATCAGGCAGCGTCCTCAGTCAGTCACAGCTCTATGTCACGAATACATGAAGGCAGCTCTCAAAGGCACAGCGTGCAATTTTTGTTCATAAAAGCACAGGCACATCCATCTGGTTTATGCAGTGAAGGAAGAAGAAAATAAATGCCTTTTATTAATAAGAACTGTAGCCTATTATTGACTGATGTAACTGCCATATTGCTAGGCTTTTAAAATTGTATTTAGATTCGATCTTTATAAATGCCAATTATCTACTAATATGATGTGTACATGGCAAGAGAATTTTGCACATTCACTTTTTATGAATAAAAATATACTTTCCGTCTCCATAAATTATCATTTCATTTATCCAAATCTCAGAGGACACATACAAAAATAGATCCCAACATTCATAAAATCCATAATTACAAATTTAAATGTTGATATAAAGTGTTTATGTATCATTATGAACCCAATGTCTAAATTATAAATAACACTGAGAGGTTGCATGGCTTTATACTACACCCTTACAGTCAAGAATTAAGATGAGCATTGCCTTTATACTCATTTCTCTGCAGGACACATTAACATATTTTTGCATGCATAGCAAAGAATTGTGACTTGGGTAGAGCAATAGCAATAGTTAATACCAATAGTCCTGATTTCATTAAAATGACCTGATTAGCCTATACTTAGCCTAATTTTAAACAAAATAAACACCCTTGTTAAAATGCCAGCTTTCTGGTGATGTAAAAAAATGAGACCAAGATGAATCATTTCAGAACTTTTTCCACCTTTAATGTGACCTATAACCTGTACAACTCATCTGAAAAACAAACTAAAATCTTTTTTTTTGGGGGGGGGAGGTGAGTAAAAATAAAAAAGCAAAATAATGTGGCTGCATAAATGTGCACACCCTCTTATAACTGGGCATGTGGCTGTGTTCAGAATTAAGCAATCACATTCAAACTCATGTTAAATAGGAGTCAGTACACACCTGCCATCATTTAAAGTGCCTCTGATTAACCCCAAATAAAGTTCAGCTGTTCTAGTAGGCTTTTCCTGACATTTTCTTAGTCGTGTCTTACAGCAAAAGCCATGGTCCACAGAGAGCTTCCACAGCATCAGAGAGATCTGATTATTAAAAGGTATCAGTCAGGAGAAGGGTACAAAAGAATTTCCAAGGCCCACAGTGAAGCATGGTGGTGGCAGCATCATGCTTTGGGGCTGTTTTTCTTCAGCTGGAACTGGGGCCTTAGTCAAAGTGGAAGAAATTATGAACAGTTCCAAATACCAGTCAATATTGGCACAAAACCTTCAGGCTTCTGCTAGAAAGCTGAAGATGAAGAAGAACTTCATCCTTCAGCACGACAATGACCCAAAGCATACATCCAAATCAACAAAAGAATGGCTTCACCAGAAGAAGATTAAAGTTTTGGAATGGCCCAGCCAGAGTCCAGACCTGAATCCGATTGAAAATCTGTGGAGTGATCTGAAGAGGGCCGTGCACAGGAGATGCTCTCGCAATCTGACAGATTTGGAGTGTTTTTGCAATGAAGAGTGGGCGAATATTGCCAAGTCAAGATGTGCCATGCTGATAGACTCATACCCAAAAAGACTGAGTGCTGTAATAAAATCAAAAGGTGCTTCAACAAAGTATTAGTTTAAGGGTGTGCACACTTATGCAACCACATTATTTTGTTTTTTTATTTTTACTCGCCCAACCTAAAAGATTTCAGTTTGTTTTTCAATTGAGTTGTACAGGTTATAGGTCACATTAAAGGTGGAAAAAGTTCTGAAATGATTTATCTTGGTCTCATTTTTTTACATCACAGAAGCCTGGCATTTTAACAGAGGCGTATAGACTTCCACTGTAATTCACTGCCTAGAGTTCAGATACACCAAGTAATGAATTTGAATAAAGAACAAGGACACATCTAGGAGTCAGCCATTTTATTATCAGCAAGTCCTGATAATAAAAAACATAATTTAAGGATTATGTTTTGGAAACAGCACTGAATATTTCACAGCCCGAAAATGGCTATTTTTGATTTTAGCCTGCTGTTGTCAACCCATACAATTCAGATTTTTTTTTGTAAAATTCCAAGTTGAGTCCAAGTTATACTTGAATGGGTCATAAAAATTCTTGATCCAGTACTGTTTTTAGCATGTCCTCTCTCGCCTTTATCATTTTATGGTCATGGATAGTTTTCAACTCAAGTTGGGTTCATTAGCTGGCCCTCGAAGTGCTGGAGGTATGAAGTCAGAACACCGATGTAAATACCAAATGATTACATTGTGCTGGGTTTAGACATGCTTCTCAGAGCAGTTACCATTGTGATTTAATTCCACCTAAATCCCAACACCTCACCTTTCTCTATATCATGAAGCTCCCATAGCATGGTGTCACACTTGCAGATTTATAACAATTCACACAATTCCAAAACCATACCTAAAATATAAAGGTTAATGTTAGGGTAAGGGAGTGGACGAGCTTTCATTCTTTATGTACATTGTCATACTTATATATTTAAATAAAATACAACCACATAAGACTTTTTCATGCAAATTAACACAAACTCATCATGAGATCATGTAGGCTCTGAATGCAAGATGCACAATGATTAAGGCATTAATCAGTACAGGTGTAGATAAGTCACAAATATATCTACATGTTGTACCAAGGTAGGTGAGAGTTACGACCGTTTAATAGCAAGATAAAGACAGTAGCATCTCAATAAATGAATCTCAAAATATACATATCCATGCTTATATTGTTAATAAATAAATACTTAACTAATTATTTCACACTTATTTGAGTATGTGGCCAGTAGTTAGTATATGTAATTAGCTGCAAAAGTATAGCATATTTTACTCTTCAAACTCTATTTCTAATAGGAAAACTAGTCATTCTTAATGCCAATGTTCAATTTCAAATGCTTTTCTGCTTAGTTTATCTGTGTGCATCATTTGTATGTACAGGAAATATATTCATCCTATGCATAGCAGTGACTGTGTCTTTATATAAAAATGTCACATGCTAAGCTGCACAGGTTCCTAGATCAAAATTACAAGGTGACAGGCCCGTGTAGAACAGGATATTGTTGCATGTTCTCCTGTCACTCTTGCTTTCTCAGTGACATGATTCATCGCTAAGGGACTACTATGTCAGAAAAATAAATCCACCTTCAACCTTTACAGAAGCAGGTGACAGTTAACAGAATTCTTCTTTCCTGACTGCTGAAGTAATCGTTTACAGGTTGAGTCTGAGAATTTGACTCAACCTGTAAACGAACACCTAATATTTCATGCACTATGAGTGTTTTCTGTTGTATCAAAATTTGAAGAGAGGAAAGTTTCTAATGAGCCAAAGCAAATTATGGATGAATACAACAAGGGCTTATACTTGCAAATTTGTTACAATTTCCATCCCTTCCACAATTTCCAGTTTATGAAGGGTGGAGTTAGGGCTAGATATAGTACACATCAAATCAGGTTGATGGATATGTTCAGGTTGGATTTTTGTTCTAGCTTTTTTGTGCGTTTTTGTTTCGTGCAGGTCCTTGTGGCGTTGTGGCCTCAATAAGCTGAAAATAAACCATTGTGGATATTGCAGGTGTCCTTTTAAATTTGTTTGTCTTTTTGGTGGAATATCTGTGTCAACAGCTTGACATGTGAGTATAAGAGTAAATGTGTTTGTCTGTGATAGAGAGAGAGAGAGAGACAGACAGAGAGAGAGAGAAAGAGGAGAGAATGTCTCATGGCTACACAGGTTCAGGATGCATCCTGCACTGACACTGCCACCTCTTTTTTCCCCCAAAAGAATTTCATTATAGTGACTGATGTAAGTGCACATTTTGACAGCAAGGAAAAACAGCACATATAAAGTATATAGAGACTCAAATGTGCTGTCTTAGAGAACAACTGAAACGGTCTTATTTTAAGCTAAATTAATTCAGTGCTTTGGATTACTAGACCAGTATCAGTGCTTCCTGTGGCATGATTAACATGACCTAATAAATCATCACAATGTCTCTCCATGCACGAGGGTGAGTCAAATGAAAACCTTAAAAATGCAACACAAATTAGAATTTTTTTTTTCAAGAGGAATCCGGACACTCTTTAAATGCAGGAATATTTGCACTAAACAAAATGGAGATGTAGAAAAATGATAAATTTTTGTGCAAAATGCAACAATGCAATAAATAAATAAATAAATAAATAAACAAATTTTAATTTGACTCACTCTTTTACCATAATTTTCCATTAGCATTTAGCTATCACAAATGCTGACACTCTTTATGGAATCTGCACTCACTTGCAGGTCTCAAAAAGCAAAAAAACCAAACAAACTTTCACATCCTACTCACTGTCAGCAGCATGCACAAGCATACATTTACCTTATTTTTCTACATTTTCTGACATAAGCCTAATTTCTCCTTTTTAAGCAGTAGTTAAAGGCAGCAATAAACACAATGCAATATGGAAGGTTTTTAATTTTCTTAACTTTCCTTTCATCATCGTCTGTAAGTAGATGGTTTACACAACGGGATAAAGCTATACACTGTAAAGTGATAAATAGTACTAGTCATAATAAACGTTTCAAACCTTTCAAAGATATTTTTATTTTATTTTTTTTTACCATTGCCATGACACCTACTGCAATACGCAGAATCCTTGTCAGCTCACAGTCAGACAGAAATGTGGAGAACCAAAGTCTTCCTAAATTCTGGTATAGGTAAGGAATAACACACGGCAGACTGTGTTGTTAGGCTATACAAGAATAATTCACACCGGGTGGTGTGATATGGCCGGAAGTGTGTTATTCTACTTATACCACAGAGATTTGCCAACGATTACAATGTTTAATTTATTAATGAATGACATATCCCACATTTTAATGGTGTATAGTTAGTTTAACTATAATCACCTAAACACCTTCTGACCAATCAGATTCAATGATTCAACTGCACTGTGGTATAAAAAGTTTTAAATCAGTGAATAAATCAGAAGATTTTAGTATCTTGGACAGCACTCTGAGTATCTAGTACTATTACAGGTACATGACTCTCAGGAGGTTTAATAGTTCAGCTCTGCTGTAGGCAGGCAGCTGTTTTAGCTCCAAGGACAGCACCAACAACACAAAACCAATGTAGTGTAAAATTCCTTCTCTGAGAGCAATCATGCACAGATGATTCATTTGATTACCAATTTCGGGTGTTGTCACCTACACACAGCGAGGCAAATGTAAGGTTCTACTGTGGGACTGTTTAGATGCAAAAAATTTATATAATAATAGAGTATTGATTCTGTTATGAACAACTCTTTAATTATATATATATATATATATATATATATATATATATATGTATGTATACTGTATATATGAATTCTCTGATTGTCCTGCTTTTTTAAAGTTTCAGAAACATTTCCTTGAACATATACTCCATATTTTCTCTTCTCACCTTTATAACCAAAGATTAATCATTTTGCATTGTTTTCGTATACAGTGGTTATGAGACAATAATCCATGGTGTTTGGAAATGCAAAGGAGCACAAAGAGAACATGCTAAAAACCTCTTCCTTCCTGGAGGGATCTAAATTTTCTAAATTATAGTGCAGAGAATGGACGAAGGACTATACAGCACACATGTGAAGCCTGTGAACAAAGGACTTCACTAACACTTAAACTGAATATTTGGAAATATTTCCATATATAGCAAAGTAAAATCAAGAACAAACATATTGAAATTAATTAAAAAAGAATGGATATGGTCTGGTCCCTCACCTGTTTGTGGGTCTACAGAGAAGTAGGGCTGTCCATGCAAAATGCTGTACACCACGCGAGCACTGTTTCCATAGGTGGGGTCATCAGCATCTGTTGCTGTCACTTGGAATACTGAAGTACCTGCAGAGAAAACACACTGTAAGCCATGCCTGAGATTCACAAGTGGTGAGATGTTTGCTCTAAGAAAAAATAGTACTGTCATGCTGTACTTCAATATCTAGATAGAGCTAAAAAGAATCCAGCTCACTTGTAAACCTACTGTACATACATTCATATACTTGCCCTTAGTATATGTTCATTCACATAGTGCACTGTTAATGAGGTACAGTAGAATGGCACTCGTTGTTAATCTCTGATGAGTTTTTCAATAATTCAGTGTATTACATATCTGGGAGTGTGTGTATATTGTAGAGGATAACATAATTACATAATTAAGTGCATATTAAGTGTATACTAAATATGTGCATCTCTAGTCTATTCAAATGGCCACAATGTGCACCACTGAAAAAAATTGTTGAATGTGCTTTGCTTCGGGAAACCCAGGGTACTGCGTATATTAAATTAATTATTCAGCATACTTGGAATAAAACTGCCTGAAAGAGTTGTGCAATCTAATATAACCACAAGCAGTGGTCTATCAACCTTATAACTGAAAGTCATTCAACTTAGGGAGTATGATTCCTAGTCAGGTATGTACTAATCCCATCAGATCAGTGGTATTATTCATCCATCCATTACTCATATTAAAGCATCATCTCAACTTGGTCCTGTCCCAGAATGTAATTATTTTATTTCAGTTTGCTTTATTTATTTTAGTTTTTGCATCTCACAGTTTATATTTTCCTACCATTCTACCTTCATTCCTTTTCCTTAGATCTTCCTCTTCCTCTTTTTTTTCTGTCCTCTAGTAATGGCAGACCCCTTTATAGACTCAGGTCAGAGATCTCATCTCATTCATACCCCATACTCATTCTAACTTTCACTCTCATTACCGCACACTGAGCTCAATCCATCTATCTACACTGTCTGATGTTGACTTATTGCCAGCAGTACGATACACCGGAAGCAGCTCTGAAGGCCCTGGAACAAAATAGGATTATTGAGGCCAAGACTTTTCTTGGCTTTTCTTCTGCATTCTTTTTTCCCTTCTCTCTCTCTATCCGTTCATTCCACTATGTAAGTGTAGAGACTATGCAATCACAGATAGGGGGCTCCCTCTTGCTACTGCACTCATACAGTAAACCAGATGCACACAATCCATCATTCCGATAAAAGCTAAACGAGAATCAAGCCATTAACACGTTCTTTGTCTTGGCTGGCAATCACCTGGTGAGGCTGCACACAGGAGAACCTAACCTCTTATCAGGATGTGAAACAAGACTAAATCTCACTAAACTGCATTGTTACGAAACTGAGAATTGAATTGAAGATTGAATTTGAGCACTACATAGTTGCACATTTTGTTTCAAGTGACTTTAACATACTGTGATGTATGAGTGATTTTGTAATTAAAAGGGAACATTCTGTTCATGCAAGTCACTCAGGCAATGCGACAAGGGAATCCACATGCTCTCCTTTGACCTATTGCATAAGACACTCTTTTTTATTTCATACCCAAACCAAAATTAAGCATCAATTTTGCAATTAACATTCTTGTTTTTATCAGTGCTGTATGTACATTTATTGTAAATCTCTCACTACAAGTATGATCATAAGCTTAGCGCAAACACATATATTAACTCCACATTAGCACACTTCTCACCCAAGTGTGGGACTGTTTGGATGCAATAAAAAAAAAGAAAAAAGTATTGAGTCTGTTTCGAGCAACTCTTTAATTCCTGCATAGAGCTTTTGCAAAATGCATGTACACATGTGCAAGTATGTACACACACAGACACACACATGCCATACCCACACACACACACACACACAGAGTGAGAGGAAAATAGATAGATAGATAGATAGATAGATAGATAGATAGACAGATAGATAGATAGGAGAGTTTCAAGTACTGATGTCTTTTTTTCTTATTTTTCACATTGCTCTACCATTAACCCTTAATATATACTTATACTAAAAACTCTGACCTTGCTGAATGAATTCTCTAATTATCCTGCTTTGTAAAGTTTCTGCTTTTTGAGGTTTAATGATTTTAACTTAATTAGCTACATTTTAAGAGGCATATTTAAATAGTCTGATTATTTAATTTGATACATTGCTGATACATAAATACATTGCTGGTAAATAACACATATTTCAGGTGCTTCCTGGGTTAGGCAGATAAATCCCGTGTGAGGAGGCCTATTTTGCTTACATAATGCATGTCTGGAATGGTAATTATAGCTGGTATTAAAGAGTTTAGCTCCATGGAGGACATGGTGTGTATATGCAGTTTTAGTCCAGCTGTGTGAATGTGTTTGGACTCTAATTACCATTTTTGATACTCAGAAGACAGTAAAAAGTTATACCCAAGTGGTGCCAGTGTAAGAGAGGAGTACTTGTAGCCAAACACATGGATTTTCATCCTATTTGACTGTAACCAGTTGGTAACATACGTTCAAAAGCCCCATCAGTATTTACTGGATATTTAGAGTAGATATTTAGAGTTGGCTTATGCACATGCTTAACTTTCTACAGTTACCATGGCATCCACACCATGAAAATCATCTCTTATGTTTCCCTTCAACACTTTAGCATTAGTTGGTGTAGAGATTTAGTGTCAACTGAATGTTGCATTGGAGTCCTGTGCCTTTTCAGGAAACTGTTTGTTCAGATTCTACATGTAGGCTTTGAACTGAACAGTGAAATCTATTGTTTTTTAAACTCTGCTACTAGGACCTTTTGTACTATAATTTATTTGAAACTCAAGCTGAAAGCAGCAGACCCACAAAATGAGACCCAACTAAGACCAATAGACCAATAAGAAATCTTGTTATTCAGTCTCCAAAACAATCAGGCCTCTTGTGCAGCACACATTATTTAAGTTATTTTGAGGATGCTGCGGTTGAATAGAGGTGTCAGGAATGTTTTTTTTTTTAATAGTGTCTAGACCACTGCCTTTAAACACTAGATCACTGCTGTTAAACACAAGCACCCCCCCCAAAGGGGGGATAAAAATATGGACAGATCAAGCTTATAAAACAGGATATCGTATTATTTTTTATAATTGTGAACTACTATTTTGTACTGACATTGACAGAAAGCATAAAGCTTAGGCAGGGATGAAAAACATTGTATCCAACAAGGCCATGAAATATTAAATTGAGGTCATAAAATTGCATGATGTAGGCTATTTTTGTGGGTTCAATTAACTATTTTAAGTTCTTGAATTCATAAAAATGCCTATGTTTTGGATAATTTGATGTGCTTGCCTGTAAACATGCCCACGGTTTATTAGATAATCTGACTAAGTACTCATCCTCTAAGGTTGCACCTACACATAGTAGGCAGTTAATGATTTTAGGGTGAAATATTTTGGTTACTACAAATTGTATTTTGGTTAATACAAGTACAGTGGTGCTGGACTTAATATTGCTCCTCAATCACACAGCAAGGTCAGTATCACAGGTAATGGACACACATTTGAGTTTTGATGTTGGCAAACTCCACCATTCACACACAACCCACATGTAACTGTACAAACAGTGTCTAAGTCTATAGTTACAGCTGATGGCAGAATAATGATGCACAATTTCAGTCTCATTATACATGCTCACCCCAAGCCTGAATCACCCATTGTCAATACATGCAAAGGTTTGGGCACCCCTCACCAAATTATATATTTTATTGATTTTTGAAGTGAAAAGAAGTAAACACAACCTCTGCAGGAAGCTATTTAAATAAGGTGGATGGTGGATTCATGTTGGATTGGATTTTGAGGTATATTTTGGATCATTGTCCTGTTGTTGATGCCAGCCTCTTGTCAGCTTCAGCACTGACTGTGTCACAATTTTTTTTCCAAAATTTGCTGATATTTACTGAAATCCATTCTTCCATCTACCTGTGCAATGTTTCCTGTGTCACTGACTGTCATATAACCCCAAAGCATAATAGATCCACCCCCATAACAGTTGGCATGATGTTCTTGTTATCAAATGCTGCTCCTTTTTTCTCCAAACATACCTTTTATAATCATATCCAGAGAGTTCCTTTTTACGTCATCAGGCCACTGCACTTTAATTAAAGAAATAATTAATTCAGAGACTTTAAAACTACAAGGGTGTCCAAACATTTGCACATGCCTATTTCTATCCTATTTTTTTAAAGTACAGCAAATATATAGTTTGCTTCCAAGGATGTGTTTACATCTTCTCGCTTCAAAAATCAGCAATAATGTAATTTGGCCATAGGTGCCCAAACTTTTGCATACAACGGCATTGAAGTTCCTGTTCATTTTAGTAAAACACATATGTGATATGCATCCATGGGCACACTAATGTACAAACACTCACCTACACAAGTAAACATGCTCTCAGTTAAACTATTGAATCTGCAGCTCTGTTCACACTTATACAAGGGATTTTTTTCCTCCAAATATATAGTAAATCTTTTTTTTAAGTATGTATATACTACTGGTATGTGTGTATGTGTGTATGTGTGTAAGTACACTATATTGCCAAAAGTATAGGGACACCCCTCCAAATCATTGAATTCAGGTGTTCCAATCACTTCCATGGCCACAGGTGTATAAATCAAGCACCTAGGCATGCAGACTGCTTCTACAAACATTTGAGAAAGAATGGGTTGCTCTCAGGAGCTCAGTGAATTCAAGCGTGGTACCGTGATAGGTTGCCACCTGTGCTTTAAGTCCATTTGTGAAATTTCCTCACTACTAAATATTCCACGGTCAACTGTTAGTGGTATTATAACAAAGTAGAAGCAATTGGGAACAACAGCAACTCAGCCACGAAGTGGTAGGACACGTAAAATCACACAGCGGGGTCAGCGCATGCCGAGGCGCACAGTGCACAGAAGTCACCAACTTTCTGCAGAGTCAATAGCTACAGACCTCCAAACTTCGTGTGGCCTTCAGATTAGCTCAAGAACAGTGTGTAGAGAGCTTCATGGAATGGGTTTCCATGGCCGAGCAGCTGCATCCAAGCCTTACATCACCAAGTGCAATGCAAAGCGTCGGATGCAGTGGTGTAAAGCACGCCGCCACTGGACTCTAGAGCAGTGGAGACGTGTTCTCTGGAGTGACGAATCACGCTTTTCCATCTGGCAATCCGATGGACGAGTCTGGGTTTGGTGGTTACCAGGAGAACGGTACTTGCCTGACTGCATTGTGCCAAGTGTAAAGTTTGGTAGAGGGGGATTATGGTGTGGGGTTGTTTTTCAGGGATTGGGCTTGGCCCCTTAGTTCCAGTGAAAGGAACTCTTAATCCTTCAGCATACCAAAACATTTTGGACAATTTCATGCTCCCAACTATGTGGGGACAGTTTGGGGATGGCCCCTTCCTGTTCCAACATGACTGCGCACAAAGCAAGGTCCATAAAGACATGGATGAGTGAGTTTGGTGAGGAGGAACTTGACCGGCCTGCACAGAGTCCTGACCTCAACCTGATAGAACACCTTTGGGATGAATTAGAGCGGAGACTGCGAGCCAGGCCTTCTCGTCCAACATCAGTACCTGACCTCACAAATGCGCTTCTAGAAGAATGGTCAAAAATTCCCATAAACACACTCCTAAACCTTGTGGAAAGCCTTCCCAGAAGATTTGAAGCTGTTATAGCTGCAATGGGTGGGCCAACTCCATATTAAACCCTACAGATTAAGTATGGGATGTCATTAAAGTTCATGTGCCTGTAAAGGCAGACGTCCCAAAACATTTGGCAATAGTGTATATGTGTGTAGTATTTGACAGTATTGGGGAGTTTAGTGTTGAGATTTAAGCCCTGACCCTTCACTACAAACATCTCCAGTGGAGCACTATCATAGTGATAGAGGACAAAAACACGGTGAGTTATTTTCTCCTTCCTGCAGCAACAGCCTTCGTCAGCTCCCTCAATTGTACAACCCTCTCAAACAAACAGCTTGTCGATAATGATTGATTGTGTGTAAGTTCTGCCAGCTAAAGGAGCTAACAAGCAGAGAAGAAAGGGAGATTGTGCTGTACCATTAAACCTATACAAAAAATTTAAGTCTCTTGCAAATCTTTTTCTTATAAATCTTCATGTACATAAATTTATGCTGGTTACATAAATTTATATAGATTAGAAATGTGACTTGCTGTATTGGTAATTTTACAGACTTGATCAAGTTATGACAATAGACTTGATCAAGACTTAATGTGATCATCAACCAGCAATCATGCATTAAGAAAAATGGCAGAGAGTACCCCCTCCTCTCATCTCTGTAGTTATTTGTTAAGAGAACATCATGACTGTGGTTTCTATTCTAGCTATGCTCTCTTTATGTAATTGGAAGGGCTGATTGTGTATTTATGGCTCTGTATCTCCAGATGATGTTGCCTAGAAACCAAGGCTAATGTGGTATTGATGCCCTTCAATTTCTGAATATCACCCATGACTACATCCTCACTCTCTCTAATTAAAACAGCGTTACACATTCCTTAGCACTAATTGGTTGACCTGCTGACCAGGAACCTATGAGGAATGATCCAATTCTCTCTATCTGAACACAATAAAATCTATACATTACCTGCTTTGTTAGTCATGCTGCAGTCTAGAGGTCATGTCAGACACTGAGACAAGCTAAAGTTTCTTTTTTTTTTTTTTTTAACCAATACATCGGTTTCAAAATTGTCAACACTCTTACATTTAATATTTTGTGACACATAACCTGGAGATAACAGCACCACTCTATCTTTAATGTCTAACAGGGTTGGAGAAATGTGATGTGTTGGTCAACAACCAACTGTCTCTTTTTTGTTGGAAGGTTTTCCTCTGCTAATGGATGGCAAAGGCCTTTTTCATGTGTGCAAACTCACATTTATACCCCAGGGAAACATATTTAAAGGCAACAAAAGAGTTTATGGAGATTGAGAACAGATAAAAAATACTATACAATTTTCAAGAGAGAGAGAGAGATTATTAAAAAAACTCATTAAAAACCACTAGCTTGATGTACATATACATACTTATATAGTTTCACCTATTGTTTAAGTGGACATTGTGAAATATTGTGTAATGTTTATTTTTTACAATCATTTTATGAAGAGTGCCAATACCTCCAGCCATAAAAATCAGCTTTGCTGTTCCTAGGAGCATGATCGCTAAAAAACAGCAATTTTAACTCCTAATAAACAACAAACCTATTGTGCAGGCCATTATTGATTTCCATAGGGCAAAAAGAAAGAAATAACCAACTTACATAACGGCAGCCCTGTTTCATCCAAAACTATTACAACTGTTACAGTCAATCCAACACTATTATTCCAAGTGCTGAATTAAGAAGCAGTGTGTAGTCACACACCTTATAACTAGAAATAACCTGTACAACACTCATATTATTGGCTGATACATTCTGCATGTAATTTGAGGCAGAAATATATACATATCAGGGATGCTTTTAAATGTTCACAGAAAGCAATTTCAAAAATATAGTCAAAAATGAACAACCAAGCTTCAACTAGGGCACTGGAGTAGGAATTGATATATCTTTTAGAAATGATGGAGAAATACAACTTCGAATAAACTAAGTGCAGGAGATGGCTTCTCTTGTTCATGCTAAAATGGAAAAAAAAATGGAGAAGCATAGAACAAAAGCAAGGATTGATGGGAAGCTCTCTCTCTCTCTCTCTCTCTCTCATTCTTTAATTCTCAGTATCTCTCTACTTTTTTCTTTCCCAGCTTCCTGAACTAAAGGAGAGAGGATAGTGCTACACTGAGTGCTATCTAAATGTTTTAGAGCTCCTCTGGAATTGGGGTCTCCTACAGAAAACAAAAACACCTAGTGTAATCCATGGCATAAATCTGGGAAAGAAAAGAAAACTGACTTGGGTGGAAGATGGAAGTAAAATCAGAATGATGATGCTCAGTTGTGGAAATCCATGTATTTTTTTTTAAAAAACAAACTTAATTTGTTACAGAGAATAAATATTGGCATTTATACACATTTAGTACCTTTATTGGTGCACTGTATGACGGTGTGCAAGAAAAGTTTTGTTATTAAATAAAATCAAGTTAAATGTCAAATTGTGTTCTGTGAATCTTATAATCATCATCTGTCTATTTGTAAATCACTTCAGTTGACATTAGAAGACTTTTGGGCATTTAAAAAAAAAAAAAAGAAACAAAATAAAAAACTAAAACAAACAAACAAAAAAACAGTTCCTCACCGACTTCTGACCTCTCAGGGACAGACGTGATGAAAGGGCCATCAGGGAATTTGGGTGCGTTGTCATTGATGTCTTGCACTTTGATAATAAACTCAGACTCTGGTTCCAAGGGTTTGTTGGTGTTCAGGTCAATGGCTTGAGCATGGAGAACATAATGGGACTTTTTCTCCCGGTCCAGACTCTTGGTGGCATGGATATCTCCTGTTACCTCATTGATTATGAAGATAGTTCCTGCTCCTTCCCCACTTAAGATATATCTGACAGAACCATCGCCTTTATCTGAATTTGAATGAAGCTGAGAGAAGAGAATTTAAAAAAGAGAAAAAAAAGTCAACTCATTAGTTTACACTGAATATGTAACTGTCTGCTGTTTAAACATTTAAATATCTATGATATGTGATGCTTATTCTTATCACACTTTTATAGTACACCTTGTGAATTATTTTTATGTAGTACACCTTGTGAATAAGACTGAAGATCTGCTGAAATCCATGTTTGACATTTTGAAGGGTAAACTTTACATTTCATACTCCAAGAAAGTAGAAGAATTCATTTGAGTCATTAAATCATTTGAGACTGAATTTGGTTCAGTTTCTCAAAATATGCAGAGAGGGGCAAACAAAGAGGGTGAGAGGAGGATGAGTGAGAGAATGGGGAAATATCATTCTTGTTTCTTTACTAATTAATAGCTAGAGGATTATCCACTGCTCTCTTGCTGCATCTCAGCTGCAGCTCATCACAACTGTACATCAGAAAATGTTTTACAAAATAAATTAATGAAAATAATAATAAATAGCTGTGTGCTGCTGAGACTGGATCTAGTCTTGCATTATGTAAGCTGTGCTGCCTTAAAACTTTTATTTCTCTGTTCAATTACTGGGTTCTGAGACAAAATAATTTTTGTCACAAATGTCCATGTTAAGATAAATGCAGATTTTGCCATGCTTTGGTAAGCAGAAGAAGAATTGAGAATCAGATCCAATCTTATATGCAAAGGACCTACATGTTTTCATCCCAACCAAGCAGGATTACTTTTACTTAATTAATCAGTATACAGTAAAACTTCAAATGACTTGAGTTGTATTAAGTGTGCTCCTGGATAAGCGTGTGTTTTACCTGTGTTTTACCATTGGAAAAAATCTCTAGGCTCAGCTTTGGTGTTCTGCTGGTGCATTTCCTTACTGCTGTTTTAAGGCTCATTGACTTGTCTGACAATGCAACAGTTTAAGAATATTTATACCACAGCACTATAAACAGTCTAAAAGCAGTGACAGTAAGGTTTATATTAATGCACTCATTCCTCACTGCTCCAAATAATCTAAGACTAATAATAAAGATAATTATATACATGTTGTTATGAGAAAAAGAAAAAGTCTAATCATTGATAAGGTGAAGCTTTCTTTAAAGAGATGTTTATTTATCATTTATGGAAGGAGTCTCCAGTGTCAGTGCTTTGTAACAGTCAGTAGTTTTTCCACCATGAGAAAGTCTTCAAAATAGAAGAATTTTTTTATACTACAATAGAGGAATGTTTTCTCTGTAAAATGACAAGCAACATTGTTTTTGTCTTATTGACAAAGACAGAGAAACCTGTTAAAAACGTATTAATTTATTAAACAGAGAGAAAAATGAGGCTGGTGAGGGAACAACTATTTATAGCTACTATAATGTTAGTGATTACAGGAGCAAGCTATAGTAAGTGTGATCATTGGCAACTTGCTATGGTATGAGGGGAATAAAACACTTCAGGACATGATGTTATAGTTAAATAGTAAACTTCAGGGTGGGAAGAGTAATTCCACTTCATGATAGACCACATCACATCACCCACCATTGAGCCTTTTCCTATAACAGCAAGTTCTGTTGTGTTTTATTCCATACTTAATATTCTGAAACACACTGTGCCTCAACAATTTTAATGACATTGTCTAACAAGTGTCTGATTTACATCCATGAGACAAAGGGATTAAAAAACCTGAAAGCCTCTAGAATCAGATAGGGTTCTGCAGATCAAATTTTCCTGAATACATTTATGAATACATTCATTAGCAAAACTATTCTAATAGGCTGTTGTGTTCTTCAAGTCTGAGAGTGCAGTACCTTTGGAAGAAGAAATGTTTAAGACTGTAAAGAAAATATTTTAGCCATGATTTGACATTGAAGTGTTTAATATTTGCTGATTTGTTAAAGTCACACTATTAGAGTTAACAAAGGTCTTGAAACTTTTTCAATGGAATGGAAATAAAACAAGTCATTAAAAAAACAACCAAAAACAGAAATGCTGAATATGTCAGTGATACATTCATCATACCAGAATGAAAAGTGTTGTCTGTTGTTTTGTTGAGTAGCATGCACACCAGTGGTTGTCCTAATACATGCATCCTCGCAGAGATCACTAATTAAAGAAGGCAGGGGCTGATTACTGAGCAGACTCCTCTGCCAGAGTGAACTGTCCTTTTCTTTTGGTAAACACAACACTCAGACAAACAGTCAGTAATTAACTGAAGGGTCAGAGCCCAGAATACAGTCAGAAAGTCACCAATCACAAGCTGTTAGTTGAAGGTAATGAGATGTTGCATTAGGAGTTTGCAAACACATCATGGGAAATTAGGGGTAGAGTAGAGAGTGAATGAAAAAGGAACATTTTGGAAATGAATCTAAAATGATGACCTTATGGTTATTGCTTATGGACCTTATTGTTATTGGTTATGATTATTGGTTGTGGTTATTAGAGGATATGCATAAACAGTTTTTTCACCAGGTATCTTTGAAGTGTATGACATGTAAAACTACAGTTGTACCTTTAAAAGTACATTTACAACCTTGAAAAACCAGAATTTAACTGTACAGTACCTGTACACCTCTGATGGTGTATAGTCCATATTCTAAAATTACTTCAGTGAAATTATTCTCAGAGTGTTCATTCATTCATCTTCAGTAACCATTTTATCCTGGGTGGAAGGTGTAAGAATTTACCCTGCTGGATGAGACGCCAGTCCATCGCAGAACAACATGCGCACACACATTCACACCTATGGGCAGTATAACCAGGTTATATATAATAGGCTTAGTATTACATGGAATTGTTGTATCTGCAGTGAGGCTGAACCCAGCCCTGCATCCTTAAACCTGTAGTCTCCAATTCCAGTCATGGCCTCCCTTGTCTCTGAGAGCACATAAATTTCACTTAACCTAGAGTCAGGGTTCTAATTTGGCCACTGACTTGCTCAGGAACAGGCTAATATATCACACTATCCTAACTACAGATCCCAAGTGCTTAGGCAATTCCCTTGCTAATACCAGGAAATAAAAGTGTCATCGGGTCAATGAGGCCAGTACAAGCCCACCATAACACAGGGTTGGTGACTGGTCAAGCATGCAGTCACCTTTTTAGTAATGACTGAACATGGATGTTGGTCTCAGCTTTCATTGCTAAATACATACCTTAGTGTACTGAAATCACTGAAACATACACATGCTAAAGTGATATATAAATCAGATAGCTAGTGAATAGAAGCAAATGAAGACTAATGAGTAATTTAAGGGGAAGTTTCTATTAAAATATAAGCTTTATGACCAGTGTCTCAAAATTTATTTTTAATTAAAAAGCAATGTGAATGTTGTTGAATAATCAATTAGTGCATCTTTCTGCAGACTTAAGATGGCGTGAATCATTTAGGCCACAAACCTAGTTCTTTTCCTTTAAGTAGGGTGGAAAATACCACTCTAATTTGCTTTTTTAACAGTAAATTGTTAAAAAATGGACATGTTACAAAGAATAATTATATAAATTACATCATATGCAAAAAGGAGTAGAAAACATTGTGTAAATGAATTCTTTGTGTGCTATTTGATATATAGCCGTAATAAGTTCAGATCTCTATGAGACTCCCAGAAGAGTCAAACAGAAAGTAAAACCAGTCATACATCCATAATTGCACATCCAATATAACACATATTAAAGGCTGTGAGGTGTGCCAAAAACTAATAATGAATCAGAATACAATATGAAAGGTAGTGTAAATGAAATTCTTTTTCACAGTCTCTTTTTAAATGATGTTGGCAATGGATTTTTGGAACATGCTATGAATATCTAATATGCAACCAACTTTGCTGTGATATTGCTATCATTTTAATCATTTTGAGGTTTTACTTTTAAAAGCTAATTAATTATAATTTTGTTCTCATCTAGTGAAAACAGACTGTCGTCTGTCTACATATTAAATTAAATTGTTATTTCTGAAGATATTTTTAGGTTTAACTAATTTTTGTTTAAATGGTTAGGTTAAATAACTAACTAACTAACGAACTGACATTGTACAAAAGGCCCTGAGACTAGACACAGCATGAAGACTATAAAAAGCCATATTAGCCCTGCATCTGATTCTCCTGTTTCTCTAATAATGATCTTTCCAGCTGAGAGAAGGGAGCGATTTGGCTTATCTGTCTCTTTACAGTTGATTCACACTACGCCTGTTTGGCTCTTGATACAGCTAAAGCATCTGAATGCAAAGCATTATTCTTTTTATCCAATGTCTAGGATACTTTGGCAGTCCATGGCATGACCTAGAGTAGAGAAAGGAAGCAAGAAAGCTCAAAGGACAAAGGAGTGGATGAGAAGATGTGTGAGGGAGGAATGAATGGATAAGAGGAGTGAAAATGACAAGATGAGGGAAAACTAGGGAGGGGAGGGAAGATGAAAAGAGAAAAAGATGGAAGGAGGAGAGAGGGAGGAAAAGTCAGAGAGGTCAGAGAGTAGGATAAACTCATCAATCAGCACTAAGCCTCATACTCACAATTAGCAAGGAGGTTTTTATGTGTGATTAAATTCTCTTCAGAGGACAGTAAGGGGTTGGGACTTAATCTGTGTGTGTGTGTGTGTGTGTGTGTGTGTTTTGTTATATATGCAACAAATAATCTGCCATACTTTCCAGGCAATATGTAAAGATGTCCCCCATACTTACTGTCTTCCCCTTCTCTCAGTACATACTAACATACGTGTTTCCTCTTTAGCCCCTATTGTATAGTCTAGCTTATGTGATATGACACAGTGTCTACAAGTCATCTAGTGATCTAGTGATCTACAGTGACAGGCATTTGAGCAAGCATTGCTGATGTACCCTGGATCAGGAAAGTGAAGTGGAGTTTAACTTGCAAATGAGAGGCAAAACAATGCGGAGGTATGATTCTTTTTCATCAGCCCAATGTGAAAAATGATACTATGTCTTTTTTGGTTCCACATATTTGTTCACTGCTTGTCTAAGTTCAGCTTTAGTGTTGGTGTTGTTTAGCACTGTACTGTTCCAGAGGTGTAGCCTGTCATTTAGTACCTATTTTATTCCCTTACTCAGACCTGGAACTATATACAGTATATCTCTGCAAACATCCTATTGAAGAAGTCTTTACATAGAAATATTTCTGAAACATGGTACTTCACTTTATAAATACATTATGCTCCTAAGTGTTAGAGAATTTTGAACATTTAAGTGTTCTTTGGTTGTCCCTCTGGGGGAACACTAAAACAGAGAGAATCGCTAAAACAATGAGAATGGGTCCAAAGTAGAACCCTTTCAATAAGATAAGAACCCTTAATTATCCATTGAGCCCTTAAAGAACCACTAAAAAACCTAGAGTATAGTGCAAATTTATCAGTATGGTTGATTTTTCTAATTCCACAGCACTGTTAAATTCTCAATTTTCCCACAATTAATTTCCTATAACATTTTACAACATTTAGCAGTCCCTTTTCCAGAGCAACTTACAGAAGTTCTTTGTAGTCTCTATCAAAATTATATCGTCATGCTAGTTCATTTGGTCAGGGACTAAGAATAACATCTAGCTAAGAAAAACAAAACAAAACAAAACAAAAAAACATGTTGGAGGTTAGTACAAGAAGAAAGTTACTCATTAAACCATTCAGTGAGACTACACACCCTGTAGATTGGGTTGGGATCATCCTGGACAAGACCACTCCTATCAGAATAGAAATATTTCATCATAGGATAAATCAGAAGAACTTCGTACTGATTTGCAGTGACTCTTCCCTCTAAGGGGACATGTGGACCCAAACCGTTCCAATGTATATGATAAGAAAATATGACATTAATCCTTTTCCTATGTTCTCGATCATGTCAATTTGACAAACCCTGTTATTCTGGTTTTCAGTCAACAAGTTTATATGACTGTTTTCCCCCACCATACAGCCAGAGCTCAATTTTTAGGAAACCATTTTTAGGAAACAGTCCTCCAACCCTTTTGACGCTGATATCCAGAGAAACAAGAGAATCTCATATCCAGAGAAATGAGTAATTTAATCACATGGATTATGTACCAACATTCCTCCTCTTCTTTATTGAAAGGGAAGGAAGAAAATGAAATCTGTGACAGTGCATTTTATCTTGGTGTAAATTATCTCTCACCTGATAATGAGCATTCACTACTGATCTGTTTGCATACAAGATATGAAGGATGAAAAAGTAATTCAACTGCAACCCTGTACTTTGATTTTTTTAAGGACCAGTATTTTTGCTTCAACCAAAGTGCCTCCTATTCCATTTATCACTGTATGAATTTGAAGAATCTTATGGCTGGGTATTGCACACTGTAATAAAACTTGCACAGAGAAGAACATATTCTGGATCTTCAGAACATATTTTCAATGCATATTTGACAATATTCTTTTATTGTGCACCTACTATAAGCATTAGCCAGCACAGAGAAATGTGAGATGGAGTGAAATGTGAGCAGAGAGAGACAAGTGAGATAAAGATGAGGGGAAAATACACTCCAGGGTTATTCAGGAGCTCAATACAACATGGGAAGTGAAGAATTATTCAGATTGTTAGATACTAAGGTTGCTACATGAAGAATATATAAAATCCCACATTATTGCAGATGCATTTGACTCTATATCTCTGTATCTTTCACAGAGTTCCAGGACAAACTTCCCTCTGAAATTTAACCATGTGCTGTAAGGGTTTCCAATGTTCCGTGTCATGGTTCTGGTGATGAACACCATATAATCATGTTTATTTTGTTTTCTGTTCAAGTCCTGTCTCCACCCCTGTCCTGTCATTAGTTTGTTGCCTCAATGTGTTCTCCTGTGTTGTGTTAGTTCTTGATTAGTTTGTGTGTCATTTTACATTGCAATTAGTTGCAGTAAGTCTGAGCCTAGTTCCTGTTCCTCTATTCTGTTTTATGGATTACCCTGCATTAGGCTTGCCTTCCTGTGTTCTGACCTTTGCTATGGACTCCAATTACAATTATTGGATTAGCCCAAATAAAAACACTCCTGAGTTTACGCACTTATGTCCTGCCACACTCTCTGTGCAACACATGTTGCATGTGCTTTCATACTAATCCATCTTAAACATCTGACGTAGATGAATGGGAGGCTCCCAAGTGGAACAACTACAGAGACAAGGGATTATGAAAAGGATTTTCCTTGCCAGTGTATTCATATTGCTGAAGAGCAGATAACAGCTTGTCTTGACTGAGTGTATGCAGCCAGCCAATGACAACAGCTTCCATGCCTGAACATCCTGTAGCATCCTAGGAGACTAGAAAATGCTATAGTCTTTTTACAATCATTCATCCTTGTAATGAAAGCACCTGCACATTAATTTCACTCCCAGGCATCATGTGTTTGTCATTCTTCTGCATGATTTGCACATTTTGCACAATTTTAAAGACTACATTTGTTATGTGCATGACTCATCAGATAAAATAAATAGATAGATATAGGGATAAGTCTTGTGCTACATCAGAGTGGTAAAGTCTAGACTACAGACCTACCAACCTTTATGCATTTTGCATAAGAACTCTGTATTTAAATATCAGAATATCCTACTATGAATAATAATTAAAAAAAAAAATGCAACACAAGAAGTCTTCTTTGGACATATGAGCCAATGGACATATGAATCAGTAATGATTGACAGTTCTTTAGATGTTTTTAACTGACACTCCTGGAAGCCAGGGGTTAAGGTTAGAATGGGAAGAAAGAAAGTAACCTTTTTTTATGTTTACTGTAAACATTCCTCCTTTTCTGCATGTGAACTTTTCTACATTTCAAAATGTGTCTATATCTTAACTAAAACAAACGGTCCTGGTAGTTACCATATAATCCTGTACATATTTTGCCTACAATTTCTGATTTTTAGACAAGTGATTTGTAAAAGGACTATTCAAAAAGTCTGGGATTCATTTAAAACGTCTATTGCAACCCTGCAATCCATTTACAACCATTCGTTCACGTATAGGAAGCACTTTATCCTGGTCAGGGTCATGGTGGATCCAGAGCCTATCCCTGGAATACTAGACACTAGCATGCCTGAGCATGTGAAACTTCACACAAACACTAAGAGCTTTGAAGCAGCAATGCTACCCTCTGTTCCAATGTGCCAACCCCCTTTTCACTCAACCACAATTACATTACAATTCATTATAGCTCACACATTATGCATGAGTGAAATGATAACCATTACCGTGCACAGATTGACTACTCTACACATTTTCTCAATGTGACATTAAGCAGTGCAGAAATGATTTTTACAGTTTTCAGGTTTAAATAGCCAGAATCAACTAACAATAATTTACACCAGCAATCTGACGTTCATTTTTCTAATCATTGATTTGACTTCTTTTGACATTGTTTACCAACTTTTAGTGTGAAGTGAGCACAGAGAAAAGAAAAAAAAAAGAGGCAGTCAGTCATCAGTGGGGCTGTAGAGGGAGTGGGCAGAAAGCTCTCCTTTGTTCAGTTATATGCATGCATTTGAAATCTTTAATTAAGTGAAGATAGGGAGAAAGTCACACATCCATGCATACACATACACACTGGAATTGCTGGTTGCTTATATTAAAATCAAGGAGTCTTTTTAATCAAGTCATTTTGCATTAGGGTTATATTTTGCCGACCCCTGTGATAGCAGTTCTTGTAATTAAACAAGGAAGTTTACAGCAATAAAGATTAGGGATTTCTTGCATGCATGTGTGTCAGATATAATCCCTCATAATGAGCTGTTTGTTCTTAATAGCATGTTTTCATCAGGGATTAATGCATTTTGTTGGCGTAATTTATTTTTGAACTGTGTTGTGTGGGATGAAGGTGAAGGTGGGTTGTGGGTTGTCAAGTGGGAGAGCATCTTGACTCACCATGACACAGTCACTCAGCCAACAAATCAGTGCACTTCAAAGCCAGCCACCAAGCAGCTAAGACCACTGCATGAAAAGTCATTATTATTTCATGCAATTATAGGCCTGATAAGGTTCCATTATTCAAGACTGCAATTCAATCAGCGCTGTCCTGCTAGTGCCCTTTTAGACTAAAGGTACAATGTCACAGCTATGCTATAAACCTGTTTTTTGATCCAACCTCAGATGATTTTTAAGTAAGAAACTGCTTTGTTCATCAGCAAGCAGATCGTAACAGGCAGATTGATATGTTTATCCATCATAGATACTGACTACCCTGCATATATTGCTGTGTTTTGCTACAATGCTGTATCATTGGGTATTTTTATCTCTCCATATCTTCTTTCTTCTGAAGCATGATATGGATTAGAGAAAGCACAAAGAATGATCGTTGCAGTTCAGTAACATTTCTACATAACACGTATTAGGTAACTGGCTGAACTGTTGCTTTTTTGTCTCACTGTGTAAGCTGCTGAGAAGACATGAAAGAACATGGCTGACCTGTCTTCCTGATCTCTATTTCAGACAGGAAAAAAAGGCAAAGAGAGCAAACTGTTGAGGAGCATTGTTCTTCCTGTATTTTTTTGTGAGAATATCAAGTGAGAATATTTCAGTTTTCATTCTGCACATCTTCTTAAAATGATACAATTCAATGCTGTTTGTTTGGAAAACCAATTATGGCATTATGTCTTAATGATTCTCTGTTGGTTCTAATGATTATGTCTCAAATATTTTTTTTTTATTTTTACTGTAGTCTTCATTTTCTCTGACCTGGACAGATGATTCAAGCACAGTTACAATAAAAACATCCCTTTCAGGAGATGTTTCAGGTAGAAATTTGTCATTAGTTTTTTTTTTCCTAACAAATCATACAAACCCAGAGGTATGACCAAAAAACAGATGGACTAGAATAGGGGAGTGTTGTGCTGTCACACAAATATTGTCATTATTGTGAGCTGAATAGAGACAAACCATGAAAGAATCATTCCGGATGTTAGTGCAAAATGTACGCTGATGGCATGAACATGACTAATCCATCATAAGTCATATGATCTATAGTAGTTTAGGTGACTGTTTGGGTAGTAGTGCTGGCTTTCTGACTCTAATTAAATAAATTAATCCCATCTACACTATATGGCCAAAAGTATGTGGACACCTGACCGTCACACCTGTATGTGGGCCTTCCCCAAACTGTCGCCTCAAATTTGTAAGCACACAATTGTCTAGAATGTATTTGTATGCTGTAGCATTACAATTTCCCTTCAAGGGTCCAAACCTGTTTGAGTATGACAATGCCACTGTGCACAAAGAGAGGTCCATAAAGACATTTGGCTAGGTTGTTGTGAAAGAACTCAAGTGGCCCTGACCTCAACCCATCGGGCACCTTTGGGATGAATTGGAATGGCAGTTGCACTCGTAACTTTGCATCAGTGCTTGACCACTAATGCTCTTGTGACAGAATCCCCACAAATCCACAGCCATGTTCCAAAATCTAGTGGAAAACCTTCCCAGAAGAGTGGTAGCTTTTATAACAGCAACTCTGTTACATGTATGAGATGTCACTGAAATGAAGGAATAAAACATAACAGGACATGGTTTTATAGGAAAATAATCAGTTGTGGGGTGGTGTGATGTGGCCCAAAGGCAAATGGACACTGGAGAGTCCACCAGAAAATGTCCACCAGAAAGAGAATCAGAAAATAAACAACATCTCACAGAAAACTTCACCATATCAACAAGTACATTTTTTTTAAATTCTGTTTATATTGAAAGTCCCTGTGTAAGTTGTTGCTATAGAAATGCTAAGGTATTAAAATGAGTGCATTAATATAAACCTTACACTCAGAATTACTGCCCAAGCCATGCTATTATAGAAAATTAATCCACACTTTCTGATCAATCAGAATAAAAAAATTCAACAGTGCTGTGGTATACAGGTTAAACATCAATGGATGTGTTATTGATAATCAGCTGATAGGCTTGTATATGACAGTCTAAAGATGTTTTGTAGTTTTACTACAGTGGATTCTCCAAATCAATTTCAATTAAGAATAACCATAATTTTATTTGTATTTAGAAAATATGTATATATTTGGACCTGTTCCAACTGACTGAATTAACTCCATGCTCAAACAGTTAACATAAGCACTTGACCAGGGATTTGAATTTCCACTGGAACAAGTTCAGCGTATTAATATGCTAATGAATTTACAGACATGTTTACCAGTTGGCATAGGTGAGGGAGCCATGTTATACAAGCTTAACAAGTCTGAGAAGCAAACACAGACAGCTGATGTACATCCAAAAATTTATAGCTGTCAACATTCCCTCAACCCTTCTGAGCTTATTGTGCCACAGTTGTGCTGCACTAAACTAATTGGATATGTAAGACTCATCGATCATGGCCAACTGTTACATAAACAAGAAATATGGGCAGGAAAAGAAAATGAATGCTACAGATTCATTCTGTGTAAAAGGCTTGAATTCACTACAGCCTTAATAATTGTGTGTGTCAGTATTTCAGAAACGAGAAACAAATTAATCATGTTCTTCCTCTAAACAGAGTCACTGGAAGTATGTTTTGGACAAAAGCATCTGACTTCAGTAGTGACTAATCATGAATAAAGCTTGTTGATTTTTGTTCTATCATATAGGATTATGCGTTGTTTTACATTATTCTAACACATTTAGAGTATACGCTATTTTAGATCTGCAAGAGGAATCTTTATGGAGCATAAGATATATAATTAAGGTGCATTGCCTACCTTTCCTACGTACTGTGCATCTGGTCCAATGTGCTCCTCCAGTACAAAGAACTGGTTCCATATCCATCCCCGCTTTGGTCTGTGGTGGACTTCTGTCTCCCCATCTTTTGTATGGTTGTGACTGTGAGTCAGATTGTGATTCCTGGAGATCATCCTGGCCTGTCCGTGGTGACTTGCCCCATAGCCTCTCTCCAGGAAGCAGAGACAGAGAAGCACAGGACACAGACAGGAAGTTGGACTCACCTTCATGATGGTGAGTAATAACAATATTTCCAGTATTCCAAAATAATGTGTTTTCCCAAAGTATCACAATATTCCAAATGATTGAGATATTCCAGAAGCAAGTATATTCCTATGGATATGGGCTATCTTCTGCTTCATGAGCTTCTTTTTCATCCACCCCCTACAGCCAGCTCTGTAACCCTCACAGCTGTAACCCTCCTTTGGTGCTATATTAGAGAGATGAGATCCAAGAAGAGAGAAGGGCCAGAGTCAGAGGTCCAGAAAGCTTTTATGATGCTCATGTTTCAGTCGTCCATAGCAGCACGGCTGTACAAATGCATTTAAATAATAGACTCAGAGGGCTTTTGCTTTCTGGAAACAATTGGTATTGGGTTTAGAAAGGTTTTAGCAAAGTTGTGCAGAAATACAGGCCATCTTGAGATACCTAGAGAAGGAAAAAATGAATAATTATGAGCTTTAAATGAAGTTAGCTGTCTAGTGTCACAAGAAGGATATTGCACACAATACTGATACCCATATTCATGGATATAAACTCACGGTATGTCCACAAACAGATGCCTGTGACACTGAGAATACACACAAACACTGAGAATACACACAAACATTTGCCCAACCCATACTACAGACAGTACTTAAGGATGATTTATGGATATGTTTTGCTCTGGGAATCTAGATTGTCACATGCTTGTACAACAAAGCTTTATTGAAAGTGCATTTGTAATGTTCAAGGAAAACTTCAAGCTTTATTTAAAAAAACATACCTATTAAAGTTCCCTTTTCAGTTTATACCTTCCTGAACACAAGCATTTGATCTTGATTAAAGCTGAATGAATTCAATTGCTAGAAGCTGGGTGGTTACTTCAAAGTGCATTCAAATGTCCATACAGATTTGCAGTATAAAGACAAACGTTTAACACAGTTACCAGTGCAGCTGTTTTTTTTTTTTTTTCATCCAGTATACCAGGATATGCCAATTTGAGGTGATGAATTATGGACATAATTTTTTTTAAAAACCTAACAAATAGAATATTGATCTTTCAAATATAAAATGTTATTTGTGTATATACAAATGTGATGACAATTGTAATACTTAATTTGGAAGAAAAAAAGGTTTAAAAGGTACAAAGGATAGTGTTAGAAGTAGAGTTACTGTCCATACCTTTGTCTGAAATCAAACAAAATCCAACCACAGTCCACATTCATTCAAGTATTACTTTTTTTATTAGATTGTTAAGTTGATAAAGTATAAAGGGGGGAAAAAATCATTTGAGTGAAAGTGGAAGAAAATAATGAGAAGGTGTAGAGAGAATATAGAGGCAGTTATGCAGAGAGAGAAGGAAAGTAAAAGTTAAACTTTCAGAGATGCATTAGCAAAATTGAAAGAAAAAAAACACTTTCTTCAGATTTAATTTATGACATTGCTGAAAAAAAATGAACCATGTTATTCAATGATGCTTGGATTGGATTTTGGCAGTTTGAAGTGTGTGGGAAACTGGCAGCTTTTCATTCAGTAGGCTGTTGGTCTGATTGTAATTAAAACACCTCATCATACCTACCCTTTTCATCCCCCCCAACACCCAAACTTCTCTGTTTCCCTGGCACCTGCCTCTCAGCTATGATCAACATGAGACAGCAAGTTTTAGGAAATGGAGGTTCAAAGAACCATATCAGTGGAGGATGCTATTTGCCTACTAGCAAAGTTGAAAGGTAGAGATACATTTGTGTGTGTGTGTGTGTCAGATGACACATGATGATAGCAGAGTGAATGATGACCAAATCCTAGCTAGAGGAAAAACATAGAGAAAGGGAGAATGAGAGGGAATGAGAATGTAATATACGGGAGGTATGAGATCTTGAGATCTTGAACATGTTAGAACTAGAGAAAAGGAGTACAAAGGCACGTGCACATTAAAATGTATTGATAAATACTGGTACACAAGATGGTTGGATAGATATACAAATAGTTAATTGGATAGGTACAGCATGGAGGTGGAGATTCTATTCAGATAATATTGTAGATAAAATAAACTGGTAACATGAAGCAGAGTTGTTAAAGGAGACTGAACAGAAGTAGAAACACACACAGAAGTGAGACGTAACCACTGAGGTGGGGTTTGACACAGAGAGGTGAGAAAAGTCTCACATTTTTCCACAGTATGTTTATTGTAGCTAATGTAGACTAACTGCCAAACGTCTCTCAGCCTCCACTGTGAAATATGCACAAACAGGTGCTTGCTCCCACCCACATACACACACACACACACACACAGTGAGAGAGACAGAGACAGAAAGAAAGAGTCAGAGAGAAAGATGAATTTCAAATACAGTCAAGTACCCACATATATGCATGCCAGATTCTGGGTGAACATCTTTTATTTTCTGACAACTGCACATGGACAGAATTGCTGTGAAAGGCGTCGTGTATTTTTTGGTCATCTACAACCAGCAGACAGAAATAGTGATGCAATAAACGCAGAAAAATGACAGTTTTCATTTCTGCACACTACTGAGAAGCGGAAAACTGCTTTAATTAGATTATTCATTATAGTTGCTTCCACGAGTGATTTCTTGACTCTCTCATCTCCTTTCTCCACGTCTTGTTAAATGTGGTTATGAGGAACTTGGTTGCTACTTAAGATTTTGCTCAGGGTGATTTGTTTCCCTTCTCAGTTTATTACCCAATAATTTATATGCTAAATTAATTTATATACTAAATTAAGGCAAGGTTAATTTTGTGGATTGTTAAACAACATTTATTTCTACTGGACTTAAAATAGCTGAATACATATGAAGGATCGGAAACAAATGAAACAAAACAAAATACTCCATGTTGAACTGCACTAATGGTGTGTACATACATATACTGTAAATCCAGATGGCCACAAATGTACATGATCAAAAGGTAATTCAATACCATAAGTCTTACTTATTGTTACTTACGTTTGCTATGTACTGTATTATATTTATTTCTGCATTTTTGAGGAGACTGCAGGTAGGCTTAACAACTTCTGTACTTTCAAACAGGCATAAACAAATACATATGGTTTTTTTAAAGCATATTTTGACTTCCCTTGCTTTCAGTTTGCTTTTTACCCTCCTCATTTTCTGCCTATTCTTCTTCCACCTATTTCTCCTCTCACTGTGCCTTCCATATTCATTTATTATTATTTTACCTCCTCTGTCAAGCTTTGGTACTCTGAGTGCATGTCTTTAGTGCACTATTTTATTAAAAGCTCCAAGTCTATATAAAAACCAGCCTTATAATTCTGTATGTATCAGAGACACTGCTAATATTTGGTTTAGATTAGAAATGAAAGACATGGGCTGTGTGCCTTGTAAACAAATGATCTTGTTATGAATTTGGTGGTATTAATAGTAATCCTATGTGTGTTTGGGGGGACTAATTAAAAAGGGAAGGAAGGAAAGAGGTAAGGAAGGATAGAGGATGTTTGAAGATTGAGAAATGGCGAAACCAGAAGGAAACAGATTCTCCTGACATCCTCATCACAGGAGAACACTGCCTGTGGGATATCATTTATCTGCTGCACTGTTCTATGGGAAATTTTTACTATGACAAAATCTGTTTACTCTTAAACCTGACTTCATCTCTCTCTCTCTCTCTCTCTCTCTCTCTCTCTCACACTTATAGAATGACCCCATCAATCTTCAGTATTCCATAACCTATAACTTCAAGTCCAACTATGCTGCATTGTGAAAAGCCTGTACAACAGGT
This sequence comes from Pangasianodon hypophthalmus, assembly GCF_027358585.1. Lineage (NCBI taxonomy): Eukaryota > Metazoa > Chordata > Actinopteri > Siluriformes > Pangasiidae > Pangasianodon > Pangasianodon hypophthalmus. Next base: position 15,976,340 of record NC_069721.1, read on the forward strand.
TTTGTATTAAAATAGTATGATCGAATTGACCAAAGTCAGTCAAAGTATAGAAATATTCTTGCTTTCTGTCTGTGGCAGTGTAAGTGTTCACTGCGCTATATGTGTTAGATGCATCCTACCATCCATTTGTGAATAAAATTCCAAAATCCAGGAGCTACCAGGGTTAATAGCACCACCAATGATCGTAAGAATATAGGCAGAAAACAGACAAGAAGAAGAAACGAGGCTCAAGCTGTGAAACGCCCCCCTGATTTGATTTTCATTTGAGCTGCTATGTTTCAGCCCATGTCACTGGATCATCAGTAACACATCATCAACAGTGATTGAGAGGGCGCATTTGAAATTCAGCTGCAGGTGTAATGAACAGGAATGAGGTGGATTATTTACTCTATCATCCATTTTCTCCCATGCCTTTGAAGGAGAAACTAAAAATAGATAGACTATACACACATTGTCCAATCAAAGGACAAATTATCTAAAAGTACAGATGTTTGTACAACAGTTTTCTATACAAGTTATGTATGTGTAGTATTCAGCGTAGGATTCAGTAGTCAGCCCAGCAGGGCTTAAAAACATTAAAAGCTGCCTGTCTGTCTTTATGTGTCTGTGAGCTTTGTCATCAAGCTGTTGATAGATATTAGATATTAACCCTCCCACCCAAAGTCACAATCAACCAGCACTGCCTAAATGTAAGGAATTGTTGCTGGCATGCATGTGTGACTGAAATTTCTAAACATGGTCCACTGCTGACCCACACTTATCACTTCATCTGGACCACATATCACTGTGGAATTACAGCGACAAGCTCATCCAATTCTGGATGCCAGAACTCAGTTACAACTCAATATGTATCCACTTCCCAGGCATGACATGGAGCCGAACTTATAGTTGGACTAATGCAATTCAAATGCCTCACAAGCACTGGTGGTGTTTGTACCATTTCTGACCCAGTTTCCAAATGATGTAAAAAACAAAACAAAAAAACAACAATAACAAAAAAACTTAAATATGTGCCTACAGATGGGCCACTTTTAGCCCAAAATACTGTTGCCATAATTGACCCTAAATTTAGCTGTATCTAGGGTGTTGGTGTATGTAGGTACCAGGCCAGTTCCCTTATAATAGACTCATTTTGTTAAGGGCTTGAGGCAGAGAGGCTAAAGAGAAATAGTGGAATAAGTGTTTGTGTGAGCGTACGAGCGTATTTCATCTTGATGAATCAAGCTGGCGGTAGGGGTGAATCGGAGTGTGGATGTGTGTATATGTGTGTCAAGAGGGTCACTATGTCGGTAATGTGTGAATAGATCGCTCCAGGGCACATTTCTCATCTTATCTAGGACTAGAAAATCGATAGAGAGAGGCTGTCAATTTCTCTTTCACTCTCTCTTTACCTCTCTATCATTCTTTTTCTCATAACTAAACCTCACCATTTTTATTAAGCCGTTCCACCTGATTTTCATCCACCAGCAGCCAGCCATCTGTCCTACTGCCCCTGCTCAGGACACTTCTCCAGATACAAACAAACAAGCAGAAGTTCTCAGTTATGTAGTATATATATATATATTTCCATCCACGCTAAAGATAAATATGTCTTATTTTCTATCATCAGTGAAGTGTTTCTTTTTTCAACATTTTCATTAAATTAACCATTAAAATATAAAATAATTTTATGTAGTTATACCAAAGTTATGAATACACTGAAAGTAATTTGTTTACATTATGAAAACTAAGCTACATTAGGAGCTGTTTAAACCCAAATATAATTTACAGTATTTACAATAAACATAAGTAACGAGAAATACACTTCATGGAGCTACAGGGTTAGTATTTATAAATCACTCATGTACATCAGTTCACATGGTAAACAGAAAAAGAAAGTATTATGTTAGAAATGATTTCAGATCTGGCAGAAGCAGCAACCTGTACATTCCTCAGCATATACCTGTGTTATCTTCTACCACACATAAATACAGATATACATGCTGCTCAAATATTACCACATGCCAAGTTCTACTCTGTGCAAAGGCTGCTTCTGATCAAAAAGTAGAAGAAAGGATTTAAAAAAATGAAAGGGAAGGAAAAAATAATTATTGCAAGGTGCTTTGGTGTCCCTTGTAACAGAAATATCATATAGCCACAATTAATAAATAATTAAATTAATTATTAACGACTTAGCATACTATATGCATTTAATATTTAGAATTTTAAAATGTATCTAATTTAAGCATATGATTTTTTATACAGGATAATGATTTATAGTGTCAGTAATGCTACATACAATATTGTATAAAATTACTGTATAAAAACAAATATTTATATAATGGTACCTTGTGCCAATAGTGTCAAATATTCATATAAAGCAAAAAAAGGATCATGTGTAAAACCAATTATTATCCAATTATTATTTATGCCAGTATAAAACAATGTTAATTACACATGTAGATGACCATGTTATTTGAAAACTATGCATTCTTTCCAGTACTCCAACAATGTAACAAACATTCCTCAAGCCCAAGAATTTTTGATGCTAGACATTTTTCTCCTCAGACACTCTCAGGCTAGCTGGTCCCTGGGGGAGCTCCACCGGACAAAGTTTCTTCGCAAATGGAATCTCTGCATCTCATTTTTCAGTAGAGGTTATTTCCGTACTCCTCTAGGTGATGGCGAACTCCCCACACATTCAGGCTCTTCTTTAGATATACGAATAAACTGCAAGTTCGGTTCATCCTACTATTGGCCATTTCTCTTCAAATGCATCTATACAGCCTTATCAGCTTTGCAGGCACAGTAAAGTTGGACAGTAACAAAGCCTCATATAGTTTATATGAATTTGTAATATAATAATATAAAATGCTTTTCTTCTAAGACCTTGGCAATGATAATGAAAGATGAGTTTGAAATTGGCCTCTGTGAGTGATTCATTCATTCATCTGCAGCAACCACTTTATCTTGGTGAGTATACATCTAGAGCCTATCCCAGGAACACTGAGCATGAGGCAGAAATACATCCTCGATGGCATGCCAGTTTATTACAGGACTGTGTGATGCATCTAACTGAGAGTTGTCATGTTTTACTTGGATTATCTTTTCCTTACTAATTAGATTTAATTCTTCTTTGTCATTATTAGAGAAGTCTGGTGGCACCACAGAGAGCTGGAATAAACACACACTGCTGTTGGTGGAGGAACAAGCTGTTAACCCTGAGAATAAATAAAAATAAAAGTTCTTAATTGCTGCTTGAGAAAAAAAAAAAACAATTCAGATTGTTCATTATGTAGATTGTGATCCCATCTGGGGTTTGTGCTTGAGAGAGAAGAGATTCAAACTGCAGTTGGAGCAAAACACAGGCTGGTGTTATACTCCTTGGCTTAAGACCCTGATCAGAAGCTGGCATCTGTGAACTGTGTAGTGAAGAGTTTATAAGACCAACACTCATCATGCATAGGAATGAGCCGCTTGAAACCAATCTTTGAGCAAGAGCAAAGCTGGTGGGTGGAAACAAGCCAGTCCCATTGAAAATACTAATTAGCATTTGCATCACAGTTACTGCTGATACACGTGTTTGACGCAGTATGTTAATCACACTTTCACATCAAGTTTACACCCAAGGCAGTCATGTGATAGGCCATGAGAAGCTGGACAGTTGAAATGTACTTATACAGAGGCTTACAGGGGCAGCACATTAACAAAACAAAACCAGCAAATCAGAAAATGCAAAAACAAAACCAAAAAAAAAAAAAAAACGCAATAACAAACAGAAAAAAATCAAAGAGTAGGTCCTTGAATATCACATGCTTCGTGCTGTCTGGACACACCATATCACTTTTTCAGTTTGTTATCTGGTTAGACTAGCTGAAACAGTTTGTTACTTGTTATAGTGAGGAGTATTATTTTTTCTTCTGAATAACCAACAGTAGGTTAGTTTAGACTTGGTTAGACTAAAATTTCTCTAACTGTAAACATCCTCTGGTTTTCCATGCTCTCTCAGCCTGACACATGCTGTAGCCAATCAGCTACGAGTATGTGATGAACCTACCCTTTCCATTTTCAGTTAATGTTGATGTATTTTTGAGTTTGCCGTTTTCACATCTGTGGTGGTGTTTTTAGTTGTGTTGTTTTTTTCTGACTTGCTTGTTTTTTTGGTTTGTTTTTGGTGGCTTTTTTGGTCTGTTAATGGGTTTTGCACTTACGGGCTATAGTAAAGGCTAAGGGAAGAGTGGAATTTTAGTTGAAGTTGGTGATAAATGGCATTTCCATGAAGAGACAAGTTCAAGCTTATGCAAAAACAGATGAATCAATAAAAGCATCATTTTCACAGTTGTGCTGTAATAGCATAATGATAATCAGCAGGGTTGGAGGATAAAACAAACAGTTGCTGGAATGATGTCTCTTGTAGCTTGCATTGCAGCTGCATTAGCTGGTAGGAGACATATAAAGATCACATCACTCATGTTAGAATAGCTTGGGTTTGAATCTTACATTAATGGCGAAAACATAATTCTGAATCTTACAGTAAACAATACTCTACCTGTGTTAATCACTGGAGCTGAAGAGATTAATAATATTGATGCAGTTCTGTTTATGTGCAAGCTAATATTTTAATCACAGTGCCCTTGGCTTCAGAACAACCGACATACAACTCCGGCATCATAGTAAACTCTACATTATGGCTGAATAGCATAGGGGTTTCATAGTAGACTAAAACATTCTCTAGTCTCTCATGTGGGGAGATGTTGATGAGACAGGATAGTTAAAAAAAAACAAAAAAAACTGTGAGGCAGACAGTAAGAAAATGCAAGCAGATGGTAAAGAAAGCAGGTTAAATGGACTTTGTAAGTCTGAACATATGTAAGAGTAGATAAATCCAACAGTTTACTGCATTATATATATATATATATATATATATATATATATATATATATATATATGCTTAATGGAAGTTTGTCACATTGACATCACTTTGTATGCGGTGTAGAGATCCTTACAAGAGGTGTAGCGTGTAAAGGTGTGTGTTTTTTCAACCCCATTCCCACCCACTCATGAAGCAATTCCTCCCACAGTCACTGGCACTGTATGAGTGCATTTGATGCTCCAGGTTGCACGTTATTATCCAGTCCAACTGAGCTAGTGGGATTGGATAATGAACAAGATGGAAAAACTTCCAAGATGCTGCTGTAGTCAAAGCATCCTCTCTTCCAAGGAAAGTCAGTCTCTGACTTTCAAAAGAAATAATGTAATATGATACACAGCATTATTATGCATCTTTATTGCACTTATTTATTTAGTTGCAATATTAAAATTTTAGTGTAAAAGTATAGAAGCTGGAAATGTAAGTTGTCATCTGTATATGGCTGATAATTGAAGTGTGGTTTGAGATATTCTTTACTTTTTTAAAACTTAAACTTAATTTCTGCTGTGTAAACTTCAAAAAAAGTTAGACTATTAGACTACTAAACCTGGAAGAACAGAGCGATTCTGAAATTCTGCCTGTGAAAAATGTTGCACATTAATCTGTGCATTAGCTGGTTTGAGACATAAGAAGATAACATTGCTCATGTTAACAAGGATTAAATGTTATCTTAAATTAAAGGGCCAAATTATCCTCCTGCGCAATGCTGTAATCTCATTGAGTGCAATGTTTCTCCTCACTGGTTGCAGAGACTTTTTTTGGGCCTACAACCTGCACGCATTCACAATCACTGTGTAATTTCATTGATTTCTCTGTGATTTAACATATGCACATTTCCACTGTTATGTTTTTCTTTCTTGCATCTTACTGCAATAAAAAAAATCTTCTTTAACATTTGGAGTATTCTTGCTGAACTAACAATATATAGATTAGATCTGCAGCTCCAAAATCTCTCCTATATTCCCTACCTGCTTGAAATTTTACAGTAAGAAGGTCTCTTGACTTGAGGTTCAATCAATACACACTCTAAACAGGTTGCAGTGCTAGAAATGCTATCACCTGTGCAGAATGAGTCAGCACTGTGGTGGAGTCTACAGCACAGCCTATAAGGAACCCAGAAGTGATGCTTGTTTTTGGTCTGTATTTTGTGGTGAAGCCTTTAACAGCATGCTGAATAGCTTCTCTGCCCACATCATGCATGCTTGAAAGCAATTTTTTCAGTGATCTTGTCAAATGAATGAATGAGGACACTGGCTTTCAACAGCCACTGATTAAAACAATTCCCTGCCAGGCAGTTGACCACAACGAGCAACCAACCAATACAAAAAAAAAAGAACTATAAAGCTATGTAGGACTATAAAGCAACAGTGCAACTCACTGATAATGGCTAATTACTATTAATGGCTGAGCTTAAAATCATAAATAATTGCATAACCCAAAGGCACGTAATGGTTAGACCACTTCTTATGCTCATTGTCAGACATATATCTGTCTTCCTAAAAGGTCTTGAGAAGATGAAAGGGAAGAAGGGAGGCCAATTTCATTGAATCCACCTTTAACAGAAATGTACAAATCACTATGAGCTAGCTATGATACAGGCTATGAGTGTGGCTTTATTCAATTATCTGCAAATGAAAAGGTACAAAAGTTGTACTTGGTGTTAGAGGCATGGTAAGCATTTATACATTTTTTATGACATCATCCATATAAAATTGAAAAACCCTTATACCACATCATTCTTTCTTTCTTTCTTTAATTTGTATGAACTTTAAATGAAAAGATACAAAGGTTGTGCTTGGGGTTAGGGGTGGGGTTAGCATTTGTATATTTTCTTCATTCATATGAAATTGAACGAAACCATACCATTTGTCCCATTTTATCTATCTATCTATCTATCTATCTCTGAAGTGACTTTTTTCCCCTTATGAAATAGTCCAACCCATTGGAAATGTGAACAAATTGATTTCAGCATCACTTCCTAATAATGTTCGTTTCAGCACCTAAAGCCCCGACTAAACTAACTTGGCTGATATCAGAAACAAATATGCTATAAAATAAATAAATATAAAGGAAAATTGTCTATTTTTTTCAATGCTTATTTTGAGCCAATAAGGCTGAGATAATAATACTCACAGAGATTAATCAGAATAATCATGTTGATTCTATGTTCTTAATTGGTTTTCATTAGAAAGAGATCTTTGAATAATTAAAGGTGTCAGACTTGAGCAGGATGGCAAAGATGTTTGCAGGATAAATTAGATAATAGACTTTATTTAAAAAAAATCCAAATGTCAGGAAAAACTGAAGTGAAATAACCAGGCAGAGTTCAAAAACTAAACAACTGAAAGTTATTCAAAACTGGCAGAAAAGGGTAATCTAAAGAGCAAAATAAACAGAGAAAACATCAAAAATCAAACGGCAGAGAGCAAAATTTGAAAAAAAGATTTAGAAACAGCAACTAGAGCGCAAACAAAATCTAGCAATGAATAACTTAACCAAACTGAGAGGTATTTAAGCTGATGAGATCATTAGTAAATGAAGTGCAGGTGAGTGTGATTAGCTGGTGAACTTAAGTGAGTTGGCTGGTGTGTTATTCAGCAGGGCATTCTGGGAAATGAAGTTCCTGGGGGCTATGACAAAGTGTTCCTACCTTCCTAAATGGCTTCCACTTAGAACTGAAAAGGAAAATCTCTTTTGTGGAATTCTGTATACAATCTTTAAGGCTTCCACTCAAGGGACAAACCAAAGGGTTCCAGATTTAATCTTCTTCTCTTTTCTATGAATGTATAGAATGTTTTCTGATATTGCAAAGATAAGCAGTGAATTTGTGTTGCTTATTTATTCTTGTAACAATCTAGCAAATTTATTCTGGATGTTCAACCTCAGGACTTGCTTTACTGATTTACACACAACTCAGTATGTGTTGTTAGCTCTCTTGTGCATGAATGAGGAAACGCCTTATTTTTTTTCCCTGTAAAATGGTTTCATACTGGATAAGTATGGGTTGCTTGTAATTATTTAAAGTTTGTAATCTGGCATATATGGACATGCATACTATCATGCAGATCATATATGATGACTTGATGTATTACGAGAGACATTATTTCCTTTCAGATCTAATGTGTAAGAGTAGAAAGTAAATTACAGTCATATTCAGGTGTTTGGAGCACTCTGAAACTATTAGTCACTCAAACAGTATGGTTGCTCCATTATTCTCTCTCACACACATTTTCTGCCTATTATTACATCTTAGTTCACTGTAAAAAGAGTTTAAAGGTATATTATGAAATGTATTAAGCTCAATACGTATGTGCCTGGATCACTCTTTTATCTGGGTCATAATAGACGTCAATGCTGTATTGATATAAAAAGAAACGGTTAAATGTGATATCCCTTGCTTGGTAGTGAGCTATTATAATACTGTGGTATTAAAGATTAAATGTCAGGTCTTTAATCAAAAATCTGATTTGCACCTCACCAAAAGAATTTTATGGTGTATGTGTGTGTGTGAGAGAGAGAGAGAAGAATAGAAGTTTGGAAGGTGGTCTTTAGTCACTGTGTTATAGACTTTATGAATAGAGAACTGTTCTTATTTAATAAGAACAGTTTAATCATCTGTCAGTAAAGAGCCCATGTTTACTTGCTTTTCCACTCTGATGATTCATCAGTACATTACTGCTTTAGGGGACTGTGTTTACTGAGTAAACAGCGGGTTAAAGGTTAAAATCACCCCAGGCATTGCTGAGAGACCTTGTTCAATGCTTTCAATCACATTCCAATGACATTCAATTCCAATTCCCAGTCTCATTGAAACTACAGTAGTTACTATATTAGACTTGGTGATGTCATCAGTGGACATGGCAAACGATACATTTTTCATGAATATAACTTCTGACTTAAAATATGAAAGCTTGTCAGATGAAGATGAAAAGGAAGAAGGGAGGCCATTTTCACTGAATGCACCTTTAACAGGAATGTGCAAATCACTGTGAGCTAGCTAGCCAGCTATGTTTTCTAAGATATCACCCATATAAAATAAAATAAAAAAAAAAAACACTACCACATCTTTCTCTTTCTTTTTCTTTCTTTCATTTGTATGAACTTTAAATGAAACAACACAAAGGTTGTGTTTGGGGATAGGGGTGGGGTTAGAATTTGTACATTTTCTTCATTCATATGAAATTGAACAAACTCATACCACTTGTCCCATGTTATCTATCTATCTATCTATCTGTTTAGCATGTGTATTTTACATAAAAAGTTACATAGGTTGTGCTTGGGGTTAGGGGTGGAGTTACCATTTGACTAACTAATATGACTACACGTATATGATTTTTTTTATGTATACCTTCAGTCTCTGATTAAGGAAAGAGAATGAAATGCTCAGTTTGATTAGAAATCATTTAGCATTTTTTTCACATGCTAATTTGCCTTTTTATTCTTATATATAAATAGGCCAGTTGTGTGTTGGTTGCCTGAGGGGGCTATGTATGGCATTGATGGTGCTCTCCCCAAAAACATGCTCTTCACTGCCAGCTATTGCATTACTGAATGCTCTTCCTGGTCTCAGCTGAATCATTTTGGAACTAGGGAAGTAAAGAAGGACAGATCAATCGTTTTTCACTTACTGAAGACCGAAAAGCAAGAGCATGTTACCTCTATTTCTCTTGCAGTCTCTCGTCTTTCAGAGATCACGCAATCAACAGTTCTTGGAATCAAATCACATTTACTCTTTCATGCTTTTCACAGGAAACAGCGCTCCCTTTGTGTGTGTTGTGTGTAGGTCTATGTGTTGTGTGTGTGTGTGAGTAAGAGAGGTGCATAAATATCTTAGATGTGACATGAGTTAAAGTGAGGAAATATTGGCAGTGCTATTGAGTGACAGAAAAATAATCACAAACACACACACACACACACACACACTTAACAGCAGTCTAATCACATAAACATTTAGTATTCACCTGTGCTTTATTGCTTTATGTTTGATCAGAACTCAATCTTCCCATCATGGGAAGAGCGCACAAAAGAACGAATAAAATACTTGGCAAGGGTGTGTGTTGTGTGTGTGTGTGTGTGAAATGCACCAGCACAAATGTGTGTTTCAACCTGGATAATAGCATAAGGAGTCTAATAAGCTGCTTCTGTGCTTCCTGTCTACACTGAGTAGAACAGACTTATCACGTAAATCAGAGTAGAGTAGCACAGCCATGGACACACAAATACACATATCAAACACACACACACACACACACACACACACCAGTCCAAAAAAGCACAGAAACTCCACAGAAGCATGTCGTTCATGCAACATAGAACATGCAATCTGTGAAAATCACATAAAATTGTCTGACGTTCTTTCTACCCTCATTTCATCTGCTGACACGCTTCTCGGTTCACCGCAGCTATACTTTATTTCCTTTTCAGTTCCTGACTTATTCGATCTTCCCTATTTAACCCTGATATCTCTCAAAATACCTGTTTTTTCCTCCAAACTGCTGCATGTCTATCTGTCTTCATGAAATATACTAATCCAATCCTTCTTTGCAGACACTCCTACTTGCACATGCACACAGTTACTAAAATAAAACAACAGTCTCTCAAAATCCCAAAGGTGTTCTCAGACCAACTAGCAGCTCTACTGAAATAGAGTGTGTCATACTATACCTCACGAGATGGTTCCAGAAAAGCATTTCCTCTCCTGCTGAATGTCCAACTCCAGTTTCCCTGCCTCTCGCACCATTTCCCTTGTGCTGCTCTACTCCCCAAATGAGAATCTCTTCGTACTGTGCACTGCGAGTGTGTGTGCGTGTATGTGTGTGAGCACAAGGGAGAATCCTCGCTGACTCTTCCACTGCAGAAGCTTAGCTCTCGGATTGGCCGGCTCAGAGTGCCTGTCATGCCCGCACCAGCCCTCTCTCTCTCTCTCTCTCTCTCTCTCTTTCTCTCTCTGTGTGTTCACATCTTTTGTCAACACTTCAAATCTCACATTTTCTGCTTCTCATTTGTGTTATTACAGAGTCTAATTCTAAAAGCTGTTTGTCATCTTTTGTCCATGGCTGTGTCTTCTTTCTTCATTTCTTACATAAGCCCTGACACTTTCTCTCTTTGGTTATCTTCCCTTCTCTCTCTGCTCTTCTCTGTATTTTCTCATGCCTAGCCCTGTCTTCCCTCCCCTTGTGACTTTTCTCAGGTACACTAAAGGCTAGCGGCAACTCGGCTCACTCTGTGCCTTCCCTCTCATCTGCTCCAAGGGGAAATGTAATGAATAATAAAGCAAACCAGAACAGAAGGGGAAGAGGGGAAGATGCAAAGGGGGACACAAAGAAGTGCAGGAAAGTAACATTTCACCTTTTGAGAAAAAAAAAGAAAAAAAGAAAGAAAGACGACATTGACTGAGGGCTTGTCTGAAACATTCATTCATCAGTTAGATGGGCAGAAATTGAAGCACTTTTGTTGGTGGTGCTTGATAGAAGGGCAGAGGGAAAGAGGATGGTAGTAGCTATAAAGAGCACATGAATAGCAGTCCAGTGGGACTTGAGAGAGAATGGAGTGAAGATTTAGAGGAGGAGAGCCAATGGTGTATGGGATATAGTAAGAGAGACAGTTGCTCATCTCTGGTCTCAATTCTTAATCAAATGCACACTCAAACCCCCCACAAATTATTAGCCATCCTGTGAGCATTTGTCACACACTCCAATGCTACCTCTTGACTTACATGGTAAATATACAGGTTTCATTTGTTTTTCGTGCAGCATGGGAGTGTAGCAGGTAGCATTGCCGCCTTACAGCTCCTGGGTCCTCAATTTGATCATGAGCTCGGGAAAGTGTCTTTATGGAGTTTTTGTGTATTTTCTTCCTGTGTTCACGTGGAATTTCGCTGGGTTTTCCGGTTTCCGCCCTCCTCCCAAAAAGCATGCCAGCATGTGAACTAGCTATGTTAAATTGTCTCTAGGTGTGAATGAGTGTATGTGCACAGTGCCCTGTGATCGACCTGGGTGTGTCCATCCAGGTCCTGCATGGAACCCAGAGTTCCTGGGATAAGCTCCAGATCCACCACGACCCTGACCAAGATAAAGTAGTTACTTAAGATGAATAAATGAATTTGGTTTGCTGTATCTCATAGTTAAGACTGACTCTAGAGAAAACACCTGTTCCACCAAACAAAATTATGCCAAGGTGCAACTCAGACTGTTATTAGCTCATCCATGTGAAAACATATTGTGAGGGTGTGGTTTAGCGGGAGTCTGCAGCAGGTGTGCAGGGGAATAAGCAAATTAATGCGACACACCTGATTCTTATTTCGTGAATGGTTATTTAATGGACTGTTTTCTTTCTCTCTCTCAGTGAGTGGGGCTGAGGTGTGTGTGTATGTGAGTATGTGTGTCATGTGAGCTGAACTGAACTGAACAAAGCTGCTGGAAAGCTGGAAAGTTCTGTTATGTTTCATTTTGTTTTGACTTTTGGATAACATGCAGTGCACAGACAATAATAAATGGTCATCTCCCCCAGCTTGAAGAAAGGTGTCACATGGACATGGATTCCAGTCCTTTCGCCCAGGTTCTCCAGTCACTAAGGAAGTTGCAGGCCCAACAGCATCAGACGCTGGTGAATCTGAAATAGCAGAAGCAAGAGATCCTGATTAAAGTGGTGGATGGGCAAGCTGCAGACCGAACTACCATCCTTAGGCTGCGGACATCTTCCTTTTCCTCCCCATGAGCTCCTCCTTAAGCTTTTCTGTCTGGCCAGGATGACACCCAAGGATGAAGGCGAGGCATACCTGGAGATGTTTGAGGGTACCACCTCGACATGTGGATGGCTGAGAGAGAGTGGGGGCTGTGCATTCAGGCTGTCCTGAAGAGAGAAGCCAAGCTGGTGGCCTGTAGTCTGCCATCAGAGTGCCAGCTGGATTACGTGGCTGGGAGGACAGCTGTGCTCAAGCAGGTCAGATTATTGCTTGAAGAACATTGTCGGCAATTCCAATTGACGCCGTTAGAGGACGGGGATCAGCTGTTTAACAATGCCTAGAGACTCCTCGATTCCTGCAAGCACTGGCTGAGACTGGACCATACCCAACTGGAGAAGGTCTTTGAGCGGGTGGCACTGGAACAATTCATCCATCAGGTGCGGAATGTCGGAGTGGGTCCAGTTCCACCAACCTGACTCACTGGCCAAGGCCAATTGTTGGAGGATGACATGTCCGCATGCGCAGACTCAGGGAAACAGCGTTCTCTCCTGCTGGCTCCTCCTACAGGACTCCTCCTAGCCCAGTGCCACACAAATAAGGACTCCTGCTAAACCACGCCCCCACCTGCCACACATGTGTACAGTCAACTACAGAACTAAAAGAATTATTGGTGCCCTTCATTATATTGAGCAAAGATAAATAACATGCAATGAGTGATTCTTTCAGCTAAAATATACAGAGACTGCATAAGTTTAACACAAAATTCTCTGAAGTAGACCATTTTTTCTGCAAAACAACAGTTTCAAAGTATTGAAATTTATGGATAGGACTTTAATTCAGGAAACCAATAATTTACTGGTTTATGTGGTTATGATATTTAAGTTATTCAATATTTTATATTTAATAATACATAAAGCAAATTTACATGTAACAAAATATGAAAAAACACCCTTTATAAACTTTGTTTGAAAAACTCTCCTTGTCACTACAGTTCACAATTTCCAGCTCCCTGAGTGCTGCTTGATATCGTACTGCATTCTGTGTGCACTTTTGTCTTTGTTTTGTTTTTGGTCATGTCTCTGCCCCTGTCCTGTGATAGGTTGATTATCCTATTGTGTTCACCTGTTCTGTGTTTCACCTTGATTAGTTTAGTTATTTATTCCTTGTTGTTTCTATTTCTTGTTGTAACCTGTATATGTACTGTCTAATACATACACTGCCTACATATGCATTGACGTCTACTATCAATAATGACTACAATTCATGGATTTGCCCTGATAAAGCAAACACTAAGTATATGCACTTTTGTCCTGCCTCATTTTCCTGCACATTGAAAGGTTATTGTAATAGAATGAAAGATCAGGAGATGACTGCTTTTATGCCTAATAGCTAAACATCTATCTCAAACCTTGTCAGTGTTAATATGATAAACCAGATATACCAATGCAACGAACTAGCTAAGTTTTCAAGTGATCATTGGTGCAACAGCAGATATGTTTACATGCAGCCTAATAATCAAATAATAATCAGACTGACAATTCAGTTGGAATAATATCTGATGAAGTGCACATTTTAAATGAAGTGCAGGATTGAGCTTAATCTGCTTCGTATACCGTGGATACATTGCATACTCTTGAGCACAGACTTTTGGCACTTACTGATGCGATTGCAGTGGTGTTATCCGTGCATTATGATGAGTTAAGTGCAGAAGAGAGAGAGAGAGAGAGAGAGAAGGAGACCTCTAAAAGGTAAACTGCAGTGAAGGTTTACAGGCTCTGATTGATGCTTCTCTATTGATCTGAAATGCTCTTTCTCCTTCCTTCAGTGCCTCCATATGACCAACACTCTCAAAGTCTGATATACACAATCTACTGACAATCAGTCATGAATCAAGTGGAAAGAGCAGCCATAAAATGTGCCAGAGACCACTAAAATGCTTTTCCCAAAGAGTAAAACATCAGCAAACCTATAGCCAGTGAGGCTGTATAGAAATGTTAACATCACTTCTGCTGATGCTGACATAGTTACAGAACATTTTCATTGTTTTAAATACTTTTTTCCATGCAAAATTACCAAGACATAACTTTTGGCCAACTATTTGTATTTAACCGTTAAGTGTCATTGGTGTTGAAATTAGTTCACGCGATACATGCTTTATAGTGGACATGATTGTATAAACAGCCAAAATTATACTTGTTTTTGAAATGCATGTACGTACAACACATTGGATAATTTTTTTTACATAATGCAAGCACCAAACTCAACCACTATGGGTTGATCCTTTAGGTGAATTAATCTGCACTGAGCAGAATGTACAAGCATTACATAAACATGAGAATCCCATTTAATAGGAAAATTCCATGCTGAAACATACTAAATGTGTGTATATGAAAATATTTGTAATGTGCTTAACAAGTCTGATTCTAATTTGTAGGTTGGTGCTGTATTTCCATTATTTCCACGAATAGGTAGCAGCTGTTTGCCGTGCTGATGTCACAGGTGGAATACAAAGATCAAGACCTTCTTTTTTCATTCACCATTTTCCACCAATAGTCAATGTCATAGTATACTGTCATCCAATGTAGATGTAGTAGAGACTGGAAGCGATACACTCAAAGTTCCAGAATGCAATGGCAGAGAATTGACATGGCTTGTTAGTAATCTATGATATGACAAGTGCAATGCCGCTGACAGACTTATTAGTATGAAAGTTGGAGCTTTGGATCCTGATCTGTTTGAGCATAGTGTACAGATGACAAGATGAGAGAGCTGCACAGACTAAAGGACTAAAGTACTGCTGCGTCACACTGTTTAGGTAGAGATGAAGCAAGAGCTAAATCCCATTGGCTTCACTATGAGCAGCTTGTTGAATGGCACTGTGGGTAATTTGAGTAAAAAAAAAATATATAGACAAACATGTAAATGAAAGAAGTTTAAATTAAAAAAGTCAACTCAACACAATTTTATTATAAAACAAATCTTGCACACCACTGAGGATCAAATGATAATTTTAAATATTAATATGTAAGTTGTTCAGGGTGGATTTTTCCTTTAATCTTAGCTGGGTTTGCATTTGTGGCTTTTCCTACAGCCCATAAAATCGCCCAGACTCATTAGAATTCCCATAAATTTTGTTTGTAATGTGGTTGGAGATGTTGTCAGAATGGTTATTAAGGTTGTGTGCATGATGTTCTATTTCTTGGCTGCAGTATATGTGTGTATCCATGTGATCTAGTCTGATCTGATCTGCTCTATAACTCTGTTCTGCTAACCAGCACACAGTGTAGACATGGCAGACCACTGCAGCTTATTAGGCTCAATCTTCTTCTCTTTATGCTTTTACCCAGGCTAAAACACTCATTTGTGGTGGTGCACTTCACACACACTTTAAGTGTTTCATTCTCTTTTCTATGCTAGACCACAGTGGGAAGGTCGAGTTTTGATCACACAGATACAGTGAGAGAGGACAGTAGTGGCCACAGATGAATGCTAATAATGTTTTGGTGATTACACTGCTGTCGGATACGGTGTGTGTGTGTGTGTCTGTGTGTGTGTGTGAGTGAGTGAGAGAGAGATAGAGTGAGAGAGAGAGATTATTTTTCTATTATTCAGTAGCACTGCCATTTTTTTCAGTTTCGCTCATGTCACTATGATATTTATGCACTCCTCTTACTCAAACACACACAGCCACACACTGAGACATTCATACACTCACACAGACTAACACACTACACACACAGAGGGAGTGCTGTTTACTGTTTAGAAGTATGAACGGATAGCTCTGATTAGAGTCCAAGAAACTCTAAGCCATGAAATCAGCCTCTCTGCTTGCTTGACTATTGATGTATGCAGCCAAATACCCTCCTGAAAACTGCTAAGGGTGATCCAAGATTGAATTTTTCTATACATATCCACAGGCAAATTACTTCCAGCTAATTGTGCTAGAAAAAGCTCACAAAGATAGTTGCAGTCTTCTGATTCCTCTTTTCAAAAATAAACACAGAGATAACCATCCCCCTCAAATATTAATATAATCATTATGAGGAACACTGGAAGGCAATATACTCGATATTCCTTGCATGCATATTCACACCAGCTGTCTCACTGGTGACAAACTTCACCCAACATGAAGGCTATTCAGGCTACTAATTACTCAGACTGTCTTAAAATATTCAGTTTATCTCTCTTTTTGAGTGTCTTTCTAAAATATACTGTATGGCTCAGTGTGATAGAGGATTATGTTGCATTGCCAGTCCACTATTTTCTTTTAAGAGAATACAAATCACAGTGGGTTTTTCAGGGGAAAAATGCATTAATATCACATTATTCAGCCATTTTCATTTCCTTTATATATCAGGGATAAGGCCTAGAGCATTTGATAATGCGATAGGCAGCGGGAACACTGGTATGTTATCATAGTTTATTTAATCATAGACTAAAGCTTCAGACCTTCAGATCATTAAAGTCAGAACACTTCTTCAAATTAATATCTTTATAACAACCAAATAAATTTTAAATAAATGTGGATTAATATGTTATTACCGGCCACAGTGAATCACTGTAGATAATATCATATATGCTCAGTGGCACCTATTTGTATAAGTACAATATTTTAATAGAATAAACAAGGAATAATACATGATGGAGCATGCTGTTATAGGAAAATAATCAATGTCTTGGTGGTGGTGTTGTTACTATCAGAAGAAGTGGGCTGAGATGGATACAGATGCAGTTAGAGTTATTTATTGAAAGGCAGGCAGATAAGTCCAAAACATTAGGCAGATTCAAAGTCAGAGAACAGGCAAAGGTCAGGCGATCAGTAAACAGCAAAAACTGAGAAATACCAAAACACGGAAACCAGGAAACAGACAAGGTCAAATCCAGACTTTGGATTCCAGATCACGTAATGGCTTGGTAAGTTCAGATGCATGATAAGTTTGGATGAGTGTGGTGTGAGAGTCTCTTTGGTGCTGTGGGGTGATTGGGGACAGGTAAGTGTGATCAGAAGTCCGGTGATTGGGAACAAATTAGCAGTTGTGGGTTTTGGGAAGTGTAGTCTGGGACGGCCATGATTGTAGGTTGTGGTATGTTCTGGAAATTGAGTTGGCTGAAGGAGTTGACCTGAGAGTTACCACCCAGAAGTTGATTATTTTCCTATAACACCATGTAACATGCTATACTTATTATCAGTTTATAGTTACATTGAATGTTGCGGAACATCCATGAAACAAGTTAGTTGCTGTTATTACTTTGTGACAGCTATGAACTCCCATTCCTTCACCAGCCGCTCTTTTTTTCCTCTCTTGAAGTCAAAAGAACACAGCTTGTCAAGTCACCAAGAAAAAGGGAACAGCAAAGTCCTCTGTCTTGAATGTAATTATAATTATAGAATTATAGAAACTAATAGAACTATAAGAAACTAGTATGAGCACATTAATAAGAGTAATAATAAACAGATAAAAAAAACATCTTGTTAATTAAGTGAAATGTATATAACGTTGATGTGGTGATGTTTTTGTTAGGAGACATTTGTTTAACATTTAACATTTATGGAAGAAGTCTAGACTGTAAGTGCTCCCAGCTCACGAAGGTTTATGCTTTCTGGTTTCTCTGTAAAATGACAGAGAGAGAGAGAGAGAGAGAGATTTTGATTGATTTTTCACAATACTTTATAAAAATAATTTTTCTTTCATACAAGTTCTTTACATTATTTTCACTTCTTTATCCAAATCCATTTATAAAAGTTATTTCTCCATAATTTAGAGAGAACAGCTTTAAAGAGAGAGAGAGAGAGAGACTGGTGAGGAAATGACTGCTTATCGCAGCTATAACTTAGGTTAGAACAGGAACTAAGTTGTCTCTTGGATGTTTCTCAACATTAAATCTAACTGTAAACTGCTAAAATGTGCAACATGCCATTCAGTAATAAATTAGACATTGTAATTGTTGGCAAATCTATGTGGTACAAGTGAAATAACACACTCCAGACTATGCTGTTATATGGAAATACTTGTGCTGTATTACAACCCTCCGACCCCTAGACCACCCCCCAACCACCACCACAGGTGTGTATGTGTCTTACTTAATTAACCCCTTCTGACCAATCAGATTAAAAAATTCAACAGTACTTCTGTACAAAATTACCATAACAGTTGCATATTTTTTGAACTACTTGTTGTGAACTGTTCTTCGCTATGGTTGCCTTACTATACATCAAGTATATGAATAATAATTTCAGCAAAATATAGTATGCCATGATATAATTATCAAAATGTATTACCGTATATAATATGTATCACTTTGCTTTTCTTTAAAAAAAAAAAATACTATACTGTCCGAGCTATAACAATCCATATGAGAGCTTGCTGTTACACATGGATCTTCAGATGACCTTGAAATTCTCCATAACATATTATAATAAGTTAAGGTCTACTGCTTCAATTTCCAGTCTACCTTAAGGCTGTGGGATAAAGGTCCTCAGGGAAGCCCATTCTTTCTTTTCAGAGTCGCTTCACTGACCTTGATCCCCATCTCTACTAGCAACACAGGAATAACAATTATAACTGCAGGCAAAATAGTCTTCACTTATTATTGCATTCTAATCAACCTTTTTGCCTTCACACAGTCAATGACTCTTTATCATCTAGTGTTTTTTTTTTAATCTTTCAAATATAGAGCAGAATGACTTAGAGCAGATAACTCAAAATCGTTTCCTGGGGCTTCTGGACTTTCCCCCATTTAATTAGAGAACTTCTCCTATTTACGGAAAAAAACTAATATGACCATTTGTAAGCCTGTGGCTTTTGTTCCTAGTATATGTAATGTGTATGTAAATGTATGTACCGAGTTTTAGTCTAACCTCTTTCACATATGTGCAGATGTGGCTACAAAAAAATTGCTTGTCAGCCTTAGTGCTGCTGCCTTACAGTTCCAGGGACTCCGGTTCAATCCTGAGCTTAGGTTACTCTCTGTAGGGAGTTTCTCTGCTTGTCCTTCCACTGTCCAAAAACGTGAATTGGTGACTATAAATTGAATATGTATGCATGGTGCCCTGTGACTGACTGGCGTACCATCCAGTATGTACACCAGGAAGGGCTCTGGATCCACTGTGACCTTGACAGGAATAAAATGTTTACTGAAAATGAATGAAATATATCAATCAGATATACCAGCAAATACATGATTGTACTTTAAATAAAATTTTATTATAGTATACTTTTTCTACAGCCATTACTGCCAAATATACTTTCAGTTAAAATATGTTTCTAAAAACATTAGATACATGTTTTAAAGTACATTTTAAGCATAGTTTAAGTGTATAATTGAATGGTGTGATTGCAAGTACACTATAGATAGGAAAGCTGTAGGAATATCTTTGATATATCAATATCAAAGAACTGCTAGAATCTCTTACTCAGAGGTTATATTTGTTTAGTGTCTGTGTTAGGCTTAGCTATTTTTATGCATTAGCCGACAGCACAAAACAATGCATAGGTGTAATTAATGATTAAAGATCAGAGTTTAACCTACTTTTTCGGGTTTGCATACTGTATATACTCCATCAATGCCTAGGTTTAATTTTATATTTACACATTTGCTGTATTGATCATCTCAGATCATGACACTTTAACCCATGAACCCACTTAATTCCAGGTAGATGCCTTTGTTGCTCTAGTTGTTTGTTATAATGATCACGCTAATGAATACTTGCATTGCCCTTTAGTTGAACAAAATAAATCAATATTTCTTGTGTGGAGCAGCATTCATGCTGCAAACATGATATGTAATACAGCAAGATAAGGTCTACCCTGAATTCTGCAAGCAGCACTTCTGCACAAATGTAATGGCATAATATGTAACAATGCTGATACGACACTAGTCTACAGGCTTCCTGTGTCATGTAATGGAGCTTTCTGCTCCTATATATTGCATAAGAAGTCTGTCAGATGTGTAGACAAGATGCTTATTGTGTGTAGTCATTCTGTTTCCTTATGTGGTTTGAAAATGTGAATCTAGACAGATAATCATATGGGTACATCTCCTTGAGCACACAGCAATGCCAGTAAGATTATTATTACAACTAATCAAACATAGGAAAGTATACTTTCAAATATGGATGAACAGGTTTCAAAGGAGTTTCTAAAGAGTTTTAAATATGTATGAAATTATTAATATTTAAAACATTCCGAGTGCTCTGGTCTTCTTTGTACTTATTGTTATATGTGTCCTTTTGGCTTGTTTTGAGATGCAAGGCATGCATGGCTTTGTCCATTTGAGGAACACAGTTTTTGGGGGTGAGGCTGTAGTCTTGTCCAAGTTGCAATTTAAAACACAGTGTACAAAGCAAAATTATACTACACATATTTAAAAAAAGCCTCTAAGATCCCTGGCTCCTGCCTTGTGTAGAATTCCAAATATTGACTGACCATTCACTCTGTATTTCAGTAATACAATACAGAAAACCACAAATGGGCAGTGAAAAGTAAATATCCGTTAGGTTTGTAGAAGGTTTTCTTTCTTTCTTTCTTTCTTTCTTTCTCACATGCATTTGCTTGTTTAGAGGATAAAGTAAAACAGGAACTTTCTAAAAGAATTTATCTAAACGGTTCACAAACACAGTCTACTACATTTGTAAGCTCTATAACAATCTCTCTACAAATGAATGTACTGAAGAACTATGCATGAAGGCTCACACTAGTAAAGTATTTGAACTTTTCTAAATTAAACCTTTTCATGGTGTCAGGCACTTGGTTGCAGATTTTCTTTAACTTGTTTCAACTTAAAGTTTTCTTGTGTGGAAACACTTTAAAATCAAACCTATTTGCCAACTCCTAACACATGTGCAGTGTGTCAACTTTTCCAAATTTTGTAGTGTTACAACCTGGAACCAAAAAACTGGGATTATGTCATGAATCTGCATTAGTCAGAGACGCAACAAAGCAGCCTAGAGGAGCTGTCAACATGGTACTAGCACCACCATGCTTTACTGTAGGGATCTTGTTCCCAGGTAATGAGGAGTGTTGGGTTTTCACCAAACTTACTACTTTGTGCTGAAGCCAAAAAGTATAATTTTGGTCTCATCAGACCAGAGGACCATTTCCCACATTTGCTTAGACTTGACCTGTCTTTAGGCAAACTCCAAATGGGATTTCATATGGCACTCTTCTATAAAGCCTCGCTTTGTGAAGTGCTCAGGCTATGGTTGTCCTGTTAACAGCTTCTCCCGAGTTACCCTTGGCCTGTTGGTTGCTTCTGTGACTAATGACCTGCATACTTTTTCCTCCTCTCTGACTTTTTGGTGGACAGCCTCCTCTAGGCAGAGTTGCTGTTATGCCAGATTCTTTCCTTTTTATTTTTATGAATGTACTTAATGGCGCTCTGCAGGATTTTCAAAGCTTTTTCAAAGTTCAGGATATTTTTATATCCATACCCTAGACTTGGTTTGATACCTCCTTAGTCATTATGATGTTCATTTAGATACATTCTCTAACAAACTCTAGGAACAGTGCATTTATTTTGAGATAACATGCCTTTAATTGTAGACAGGTTGATTCCATTCAACTAATTATGTGATATCTGAGGGCAGTTGGATGCACCAGAACTAATTTAGAGGTTTAGCAGGAACAGAAGTTAATACATATACAATAACATTTTTTTAAGTTATTTGGAAATAATTTGAGCAAACTATATTGATTTTTCCTTCCACTTCAATGGACTGTTTTGTGTAGATTCATGAAGTATAAAGTCCATTAAGTCAATTTTATTTCCAAGTTATAACATTACTAATTGTGCAAAAGTTCAAGGGGGGTGAATACTTATGCAAGCCACTGCGAATGCAGGTTTTAAGAAGTGGTTACACTGACTGCATGTAAGAGATAGTAGTAGGAAAAAATGTATAATTAATCATGTATAATTATTTCCAGTTGAGGAAAAGATTGAGATTTATCAGAACAACCAGACATTCATTCAATTAGATACAAAGTATGGCATTAGTAATGCAAGACGTACAGTATGGATTAGAACTCACATTGCTTTTATCGGTAATGTGTGCTACCCTGATGTGCTAACTTTCTAACTTTAGGATATATCGTAAGATTAGAATTCTTAATTGAGTCATAACTGAATCTTATTCATCAGACAACCTGCTCAGACCTGACTATGTTATATATATATATATATATATATATATATATGTATATATATATATATATATATATATATATATATATATATATATAGTACACTATATTGCCAAATGTTTTGGGATGTCTACTTTCCATAGGGTTTAATATGGAGTTGGCCCACCCTTTGCAGCTATAACAGCTTCAATTCTCCTGGGAAGGCTTTCCACAAGGTTTAGGAGTGTGTTTATGGGAATTTTTGACCATTCTTCTAGAAGCGTATTTGTGAGGTCAGACACTGATGTTGGTCGAGAAGGCCTGGCTCTCAGTCTCCGCTCTAATTCATCCCAAAGGTGTTCTATCGGGTTGAGGTCAGGACTCTGTGCAGGCCAGTCAAGTTCCTCCACACCAAACTCGCTCATCCATGTCTTTATGGACCTTGCTTTGTGCGCAGTCATGTTGGAACAGGAAGGGGCCATCCCCAAACTGTTCCCACAAAGTTTGGAGCATGAAATTGTCCAAAACATCTTGGTATGCTGAAGGATTAAGAGTTCCTTTCACTGGAACTAAGGGGCCAAGCCCAATCCCTGAAAAACAACCCCACACCATAATCCCCCCTCTACCAAACTTTACACTTGGCACAATGCAGTCAGGCAAGTACCGTTCTCCTGGCAACCGCCAAACCCAGACTCATCCATCGGATTGCCCGACAGAGAAGCGTGATTTGTCACTCCAGAGAACACGTCTCCACTGCTCTAGAGTCCAGTAGCGGCGTGCTTTACACCACTGCATCCAATGCTTTGCATTGCACTTGGTGATGTAAGGCTTGGATGCAGCTGCTCGGCCATGGAAACCCATTCCATGAAGCTCTCTACACACTGTTCTTGAGCTAATCTGAAGGCCACACGAAGTTTGGAGGTCTGTAGCTATTGACTCTGCAGAAAGTTGTTGACTTCTGTGCACTGTGCGCCTCGGCATGAGCTGACCCCGCTGTGTGATTTTACGTGTCCTACCACTTCGTGGCTGAGTTGCTGTTGTTCCCAATTGCTTCCACTTTGTTATAATACCACTAACAGTTGACCGTGGAATATTTAGTAGTGAGGAAATTTCACGAATGGACTTATAGCACAGGTGGCAACCTATCACGGTACCATGAATTCACTGAGCTCCTGAGAGCGACGCATTCTTTCTCAAATGTTTGTAGAAGCAGTCTGCATGCCTAGGTGCTTGATTTATACACCTGTGGCCATGGAAGTGATTGGAACACCTGAATTCAATGATTTGGAGGGGTGTCCCAATACTTTAGGCAATATAGTGTATATATTCATGATAGATATTCATGTGTTATATATAGTCAGAGGCTGTTTACACTGTCTTTTTCTGTCGTAGTCTGTTGAGTGCTGTTTGCAGCATGAGCAGGTCACCTCCAGACACACCTGTGAGAGACAAAGAAGCTAATGGCAATGGATGTGGTCCCCTGCCATGATATTGAGTATCTGTAGACATCAGACAGAACTGCCACAGAGCATTACATGCAACACCATGCTGAATGAATGATGCGAAGTATGGAGTGGAGAGAATACACACTCACAGAGATTTGGGAGACAACGACTCTACGTGCTGAGAGGTCACAATGGCATTTTCACACAAGCACGATCTCAAGAGGCAATAGTGAGTGTATGGTCAAAAATAACATCTGATATCAGTACAATCACATATATAAATTTATTGATTGTGATGTGCCACAAAATTTAAATTAGGGTTAGGAATTGTTTGTTTTTTTGAGCACTTTCAATCTCTTCCAATTGTCTGTGTAATTTTTATGAACATTCCGCATTGCTCCCATCATTAATAATAAATGTACATAAAAATATGCAAAAGAAAAGAATTAATGACAAGGTGACATGATGCTTTTACCACTCTAAAATTGAATATGGTAAGCACGTCCAGAAGTGCTTTATTCCTCTTATACACAGCAATTTAACAACTCAATCAATGTTTTATTTATTAAAGAATGTTAAATTGTATGTTTTATCCATTTATAATTGGGTTTGGAACATCTACAAAACAAGTTAGTTTCTGCTTCTGTTTTTCTTACTGTTTATAATCAGCTATAAAGAGCTGCTCTCTCACCAGCCTCTATTTTTTTTCTCTCTCTTGAAGTTAGTAAGACAGAAAATGCAGCTTGACAACTTTCTGTTGATATCTAGCTACATTTTTCCTAACTGCATGCATGTTGTATTGGGGCTAGAGTGTGTATGCAATAATACACATCATGTTAAGACAGCTGGTTGGTATTTTGCTGCATACTTTGCAGGTAAGTAATTTAACCTAATTTCAGTTGCCTTCCTTTCTGCCTCCCAGGCTTTAAAAAACAAATGTGTTAATCAGTTGCACATGGAAGCAACCTTGTAAAGCATTTTAAGCATGCACAGCACTCAGTGGGCAGGAAGACACAAACATACCAGAAGAAAACAGCACCAGGCTAATGTGTGGCATATAAAATATATGAGATATAGAAAATACCCAAGTGAAAAAGACTTTGGCAGGTTAAAAAAAAAAACAAAAAAAAAACTTTCCATCACTGAAAACAGCTGTCTTGAAAAATAGAACTAGCACTACTTACTCTGCGCAGTAAAATAAAAATTTCGCTATTTTACCATGAGCTATTGTCATAAACACAGTGTTTCACATTGCTAAATGCTCAGATAGAGTGCTGTACAGCTTCCTAACATTGTTGCACAGCAGGCTGACGGTGCGGGTGACTATAATTTGAGGCACATTTCTTGGCTATGTTCAGCAACATCATGAATGGTCCATCTTTAATATTTTTGAAAAATGACTCAGATGTGTATCTCTGCCTTTGAAACCTATATTTGTTTTGTATCTCTTATTGCTAGCTCTTCCTAACTTCCATCAGAATCACCTAATCATGCTTTATTTGAACACTTATTTATTTGAACCTGACGTCAGGGCTGGCAGTAGAACAAGAGAAGAGAAAGTGACACAAAAATAATACCTGGTTACTTATAAAACCCCCATTATTGCAATACTGAAATATATACAGTACTATCAGTGTAGTATATTTATATAACATGTCTTTGTCATATCCTGGCAAGAGAAAATAAATTTGAAGATAATAATTATTATAATTATAATTATTATTATTATTATTATTATTATTATTATTATTATTATTTACCAGAGACCATTTTAATTAGTTTAAGGAGACATCAATTTTGTCTCTTCTATTTAATTTTTTGTGTCATTTTTTGTTCTGTCCATTTCTTTAAAAGAAATAATAGTAGATTCACAGAACTGAGAGATGCACGTTTTTCCTTCATATCACCTCCTGACACTAGAAGAGTTTATAGGTGCACTTTTTAAAATTACATGCCAACTGAATAAACTGGTTTTCATTTTAAATGGCTGAGTGCAGCAGCTAGCTGTTTGTTCAGGTAGTCAGTGCAGGGATGTAATCTGACTCAACCTGGCTGCTCCAAAATGGGTCTGCCTCTTAAAATCATGATTAGATAAACAGGCTAGAAAATTTGAAATGATTATGGATTATATAATACACAATATGATTGTACCATATTACATAATATACAATATGATGTATTGTGTATATATAATATTAGATTGCATTGTTGTCATTATGCTATATGATTTATGCTGAGAAAAACTAGCCTATGGTTGTCATTCACAATTTAGTGCAGCCATAAGAAAGCTGAAGAAAGTAGTAGACTTCTTCTCCCATGGGGTGCACACACACACACACACACACACACACACATGCACACATGAAATAGACATAAAAAAGTACAGTCAGTGGTGCAGTCAGTGTGAATCTGTAATTTGGTACAAGGCTGCACTAGGATCACCTGGAGGTGAGACTCTGCCTATGTATCCACATGTCCGTTTACTTAAGATCTCAAACAAATGCATGCACACCCATATGAAAATTACAAAATATATGAGTTCTTCCATATTATTTGACTTGTCTTAGATTTTCTCCAGTCCAAAAAAAGATGTTTTAAATGCATTTAACCTGATGATCTCAATACATGTATTCTATATGTTCTATAATATAGGATATTTGCTTAACACTTTTGGTAGTAAGTACACCTTTTCATATTTTATACATAAACCCAAACACACACAAAATCTTGTCATATTCTGTACTCAGATATAAGCCTATATTGTGTCTTGGTGACTGTTCTGTTCTCTCTCTCTCTCTCTCTCTCTCTCTCTCTCTTTCTTTCTCTCTTTGGTATGTGTGTGTGTGTATGTCTGCATGTGTCTGTGAGAGAGAGAAAGAGAGAGTGTAACTTCATGGGCTAGTCTATCAGTGAGCCAGGGAGGATTAACATGCTACTTAAGAACTGTGTCTGTAATCCACATGCTTGAGAGAGAGAGAGAGAGAGAGAGAGAGCATGGTAAAGAAGGTGCAAAAATGCATGGCAAAACAGTTGAATACAAAGATGTTGTGATCCAATATGTCTCAACATTTAATATGCACAGAGGAATTATCACAAACTCCCCTATTGTGACACATCTTATTTAACAGATGATAAAATTTAATTAGTTAATTTTGTACTCTGTATGGCTGAATGGTTTACATGCTTCAGGACCTTAAATGACAGTTTCAGCTGTACCTGCTCAAAGGCCATGAAAGATGCATCTTTATGATTGTTGTAACCATCATGCTGCATCATGCACTATATAACAACAAGCGTTGATGAATTTTTGTGATCCACAGACACAGCTTTGAACATAATTCAGATCATTTTCTGCTCTCACTTACAAAGTTTTATCTTTGCTAAGAGTTTCTTTAGAGCTGATCTTTAGGGCACAATTATACAGAGTTATCTCTATTTCAATCTACAGTATTTGGCGGTCATCCTCTTCTGTTCTTGACACAAATTGAAAGCCCATTAAGAAGTATAAGGATCCAAAAATAGCACTGGACTGCCTGTTTAAGGAGGCCAAAACATCTAATCCTTCACCTTCCATGCCATGAGGGCTTACTGGATGTTTGCCCAGTTAGCAGACCTATTACCAAAAAAACACTGGCCTTCTGGAGCAAAAAGAGTCTTTCTGAAAAATCCTTCTGTAGCCCACTTTCATCTCAGCCAATTTGGCTCAACAAATCTCAACATAAAATCTATAAAAAACTAAAAATAAATCCTAATGATGCTACTCATCATTAGCATTTATTTTTGCCAGACTTCTCCTTTAAGAAGAAGCATATGTTAGCCTTGTACTACAAAGATAAGCTAGAAGCTAGAAGGTGGGAATTGGAAATGGCTAAATTAGGGTTGAACCCTTTAAATAAAACCTATATAAGATGTTTATTACTTTAATATTCAAGGTTTAGGTAAACCCTGAAGCAAAGTGGGGAAATCTGTAAAAACCATTCACTAAATAAGGAATAAAACATCATGGGGTGTACTGTTATAGGAAAATAATCAGCAACCTGATGGTGCGATGTTAACTACCCTGGAGAATTCCACAGTGTTGTGGTATAATGTATTAATTTATTAAAGTATTATTGTCCTACCCTCAGAAATATATCAGACTGTCCTAAATTATACTTATAAACACTGGCCTAAAAGAAATTGTTCTGTGTCCTGTACTTAGTCATTGAGCGTTAACAGATGGAGAACTCACACACTACCTACTCAGGTCATTAGCCTGCATATTCTCATGGGAGGCACTGAGCCCAGTTTTTGTTGTTGTGTCCATGCAATACGAAGATGGCTAACATTATATTACCAGTTGCATGCTAGTTTTTTTGATAAGTGAACCAGAATCAGATTATCCAAGATAATCTGATCCAAAGAAGCACTGCTAAACTGTGGCTGTTAATCCAGAGAATAATTCATCTTCATCACTTGAAGTGGATTAGTTCACATTAATGGATAGTTTTTAAACGATTTGTAGTCAGTTGCACAGGGGAATTTTGCTTCTCCTGGACGCTTACAGATAGTGGGACTTCTTTCTCATTATGAAGGTGTGTGTGTGTGTGTGTGTGTGTAAAAACATGCAATCTGGTTAACACCTACAGAAAACATTCAAACTGATTTACTATGAGGGTCTACAGAGGATTGAGATTGACATGTTTTGTCCGTTTTGTGCATTTGGCTTAATCAATATGCAGTTTAAGGCATTTCTACTAGAGGTGCAAAATAAGGGTAAGTGTGTGCAAAATAATATGACTGAACAGCAGGTATAATGTTTGTGGTACTTTGTTTCCATTGGTTACAGCTTTAAATATTACTTTTAGACCTCTGATGCCAGTATTTAAATAGAGACTGAAACTTTTTGTTCACACATACCTTATGAACAAAACATCTCATTTGTTTTGTATTCTTATTGTATTTTGAACAGTTTTTCGAAGAATCTCACAGCCTTTAATTGGTATTATACTGAATAAGCAGTTATTTATGCGTAGCTCTGAACTTGTCACAGCTGTCAGTAACAAATACCGCACATGCAAACCTCATTTACATACTGTTTTCTACCACTATTTTGCATTTGACATAATCCACACAATTAATTTATTGTGAATCAACTCCAACACCCACACATATTTGTGTGCAGAGATATTCTCTTTATTAGTGTTTGCTTTTTTTGATTTTTTTCTCTCTCTATAAAATGCACGTTTTCTGTCGATTTGTCTTTTAGCTCAAGAGTTATTTGGAAAACACTTCATTTCCATTTAACTCATCTTCAAGTGACCAGTTGTTTTCCTTCAAACTGGAGATTTTTGATCAAAAAACTATAACCTTATAACACCACAGATAGCACTTTGTGGACTGTTTGACATTGACATTATATATTATGATATGGCAACACTGTGAAAAAAATGCCTCATTCCTCCTCAAGGTCAGACAGAAATTAAAATATGAGGCCATAGAGGAGGAATGAGGCATTTTTTTCACAGTGTTGCCATATCATAATATATAATGTCAATGTCAAACAGTCCACAACGTATAGATATATACTTTATATATAGAAAGGTCTGGGCCATGATACTGGTCAACACTAGATCTAATCCATAACTCCAGTGTTGACCAGTATCATGGCCCAGACCTTTCTATATAACAGTTATGAAGCCTCTGTAATGATGAGTATGATGACTTTGAGAATGCGTGTCAGGTTTAGATTAGAAAGCCTTTAAGTAATACCACCCTCCAGTAAGCAACACTCAAGCAGTCGATACTCACAAACTGTCTGCTCATTTAGTATTGGTTTTCTCTCGTTCTTTCTGCCACCAAACAAACAGACAGTAAGTCAGATTGTCTTATTTATAAGGTCCATTTCCAGCCTCTAATTCTATGTTAGCCCAGCATCATCTCAAGATATTCTCTGGCTCAGGAAGCTCACTTTTTTCCCTTTTTTCAGACAGTATCACGCTGGAACTGGATTTCACTTGGGGGCAGTCGTGGCCTAATGGGGGCAGTCGTGGCCTAATGGATAGAGAGTCGGACTTGCAACCCGAAGGTGAACCTGAAGGTTGTGGGTTCGAGTCTCGGGTCCGGCAGGGATTGTAGGTCGGGGGAGTGAATGACCAGTGCTCTCTCCCACCTTCAATACCACGACTGAGGTGAGACCCTTGAGCAAGGCACCGAACTCCCAACTGCTCCCCGGGCGCCGCAGCAAAAAAGGCTGCCCACTGCTCCGGGTGTGTGTTCACGGTGTGTGTGTGTGTTCACTACTGTGTGTGTGCACTTGGATGGGTTAAATGCAGAGCACAAATTCCGAGTATGGGTCACCATACTTGGCCACAAGTCACTTCACCTTCACCTTCAGAAAGGCCTGGATACGTGTCCCCTACTTGAGAAACTGTTTGCTTTACATATGGCTGCCTTCCTCTCTCTATCTTTTCATCTGTGTATATTTTACAATCTTGACTGTATGTTTAGTTTGATTGTGTATTTAGTTCCGCTATGACATTATAGTGGGCTGGTAGATAGAGACTTAATGATTCTGGATTAATTATTTAATGATGATATCTAAAGTTCTCAAATAGCTCTATCAAAGAAACTACTCATTTCAGGTAATGCCACATTATCTAAATGGGTTTTAGACTTTTATACATCCATATCAAAATCTAAAAACCACTGAGATAATGTCATGAATCTGAAACAGTTGAGCGTGGAGTAATGAGACAGAGATACAGGGGAGTCCATCACATTTTCTACTACAGTACTGGGTGTTTTATAGCGCTGAACAGGTCCGATGCCTGGTTTTAAGCCAAGTAATACACAAATAGTTTGTGGACACCTGACCATCATACCCATATATGCTTTATGAACATCCCATTCCAGATTTCGCCCCCTTTGCTATTATAATAACCTCCACTCTTCTGGGAAGGCTTTCCACTAGATTTTGGAGTGTGGTTGTAGGGATTTGCACATTCTGCCACAAGAGTATTAGTGATGTCAGGCAGTGATGTTGTTCGAGGAGACCTGAGGCGCAGCCGGCATTCCAGTTCATCCCAAAGGTCATCAGTGGGGTTGAGGTGCTTAGTGCAGGCCACTCGAGTTCTTCCACTCCAGCCTTGGCAAATTATTTCTTCATGGAGATTGCTTTGTACAAAGGGGCATTGTCATACAGGAAAATGTTTGGGCTTCTTAGTTCCAGTGAAGGGAAATTTTACATTTCTACAGCATAGATTCTAGACATTCTAGATAATTGTGTGCTTCTAACTTTGGCAACAGTTTGGGGAAGAAGCGATAGGTGCATATGGATGCAATGGTCAGGTGTCCACAAACTTTTGGCCATATAGTGTAACTTTAACCTAAAGAAACGCATGATTAACAAATATTTTCTTTCCATATTACTCTTAAAACCCTGGGATATATACAGTAGCTCTGCAATTCTTTGAAGTCTGCTAAAAAAGTTGAAATTTTATATTTGTGTGTGTGTTAAAACAAAACAAAACAAAAATCTCTAGAACCAGAATGCATCAAACAGTGTCATTAAGGTACAGCAAACCATTAATAATGGGAAAGCTCTTTTAATTGAGCCCATACATAGCGGGGGAGATTAATTTAGCATGGAACTCATCCTCATTTTGCGGTCCTAGTGGAGATGAACCCATGATCTCCCTCAAATCGGACCATATGGCAGCCACTGTGGAATGTGCCGGTGAGCTAAAGGTTTAAGACCTGACACATATGGCACTAGCTAGGGCATCTGCTCTAATGAAATTCTGTAGGAGGCAACAATCAGTATTGAACCCAATAATTTATCAGTGCATGTAGCCTACATTGTAGCACTCTTAGCCCTCATATAATCTTAAAAAATATATTTTTATTACTTAAATACACTTAAATGTAATGTCTAGTTGTTACTGTCCCCACATAATCTTCCTTTGTTAGATCACTGTTCCTTATTGTTATACAATTTTTTTTGTAGTGTAATTTCTAATGTCAGTAAAATGGTGTTTTAGGTTAAATTTGCAAATTAAAATTGTATTCATATAAGTGAAGGAAAGTCTTTAGATGCTCATAAGGAGATTATAAATTTCAGTACAGGTAAACGGCATATGAGTCCATTTGAAATGATTGAGTTTGTAACCAATATGTGCTCTATTATAGATTAGTGGTATAAGAGCTAATCAAAACATAGGGCAACCCTGGACTACTCTGTAAATTTACAATATCTTACTGGCAGCAGAACTGCCAGGTCTTAATAAGATTTACAGCACTGATACTGTAAGGTTTGTTTACAATGGCACATTGTGCGGTATTTTTAAATAAAGTGTAAAACTGTGTTTGTATGGAACTATATATTGGTAACTACATATTGGTAAAAATTACCACTGAAAAGATTTATTGCCAAATCTTTTTATTCCCTAATCTTAAATAAACCTGAAAGAGTAAAAATTCTAACAACAGTATATATTAAAAAAAAAATTAGGACCACTTTAAGAATCTAAGATTCTTTAAAAATTCCACCTTAAATGACTTCCATATCTCACAACGCCATTTGACTACCTGTTGATAGTAGCACCTAAGCGACCTAAAAGGATCAGTGCAGCAGCACTTTAACCCTCGAGTCTGTATAGCTTTCTCACCTCATCTCTATAGTATGCCTCAAACAAATCTGAAGCTTAAACTCTCAGTCTAGTACTGAGCTGAGTTTATTGCTGACCACAGCACCAGCCATGTATGACTCATTCTTCTCACTTCTCATTAATATTAATATGCTCTTCTTCTTTTGTTTTTAGGAGCAGAATCTGACTCTGAATATATACATATTTAATGATGTTTCAGAGTTGACTATTCTTTCAAGAGTACAGAGTTTGGTCTGTGTCTGATTCTCAAATTACATACAAGTTCTGTATATCATTTTGGATTGGCCACAGGGAATTCTAATAAATGCTCTAGGCATCCACAAGACCACTACAAATATACTGCGATCAGCAAAAAGCAGCAATACAGCTGTCCAGGAAGTGACCTTTTGCACTTGAGCTAAACAAAAGTGTGTATATTGTTTTGAGACAACAGCTGCCTAGGTCACAGAAAATGATAATTG
The DNA here is from genome assembly GCF_027358585.1 of Pangasianodon hypophthalmus. Lineage (NCBI taxonomy): Eukaryota > Metazoa > Chordata > Actinopteri > Siluriformes > Pangasiidae > Pangasianodon > Pangasianodon hypophthalmus. The sequence continues at coordinate 16,009,605 of NC_069721.1, forward strand.
AATTACCTTGATAGGAGCTGGGGAAATGGGTTTGGGAAGCTAAGATAAGGGTACAGGGTGATGGCATAACTTTGGAGCTGTTACGCAGTGTAATTTTTTTTTAATCTCAGCTATTAGGTTCTCCCCAAATAATTTTGCATACATTCCAATCAAAATGCATTTATTTATTATTTATTATTATTATATTAACATTTATTTTTTACAATATAGAGTGGAATGCAAAATTATACAGCCCCATAGTTTTTTTGACTAGTTTACAGTTTCAAAAAAATCAAAAAGTTAAAAATTAAATTTGGTCTATCCTGCAACAAAACAATAATTCAAAATGTAAGGGAAAACATCTGACAAAATCTGGTAGAGTTATAACAGATCTGTCAAGAAGAATGGGCAAAGACTGTCCAAACAATCTGTCAGTGTTAAAACAGAGATGGCAGGAAGAATAGTGGGTGAATATTGAGAAAATAGAAAAGCCACTCAGAGGATACAAAAGAGGACATAGAAATTATTAGAGAATACTTATATTCAGAAAAGAGAGATGCAAACATTTGAACTTACTGTATATTACTTCCATCTTATTACTATCCTATTACTAATGAACTACCTGTAACTGAAATTTGGTGCCAACCTATAACTAAAAGTTAACAGCATCATCAAACTCTACAGATGACAAATCATATGTTCTATCTGTAACATGTACCATTCAGCTTGGGCGGGAAAAAAATAAATGGAATTTCAGTGGGTACACGGAAAAAACACCTTCCATACAGGTCATCTATCACTTCCACTGCACTTCCAAGGAATACTTTAGGAAATGAGACATGCCATGGGTGAAAAAAGATCCAGGTCATACGTATAAAATAGGTTTATCACTCAAATCCGTGTTCTGTAATAACTCATGCCTCAGAGACAGAAGGTGTGATGTCCACTCACTGTTTTCAACTAACACAAGACTGGCCAAAACTGCAAGACAACATGAATACACCAAAAAAAAAAAAAAAAACAGCTTTGCCTTATAAGATCAGTAAGACTTATCACTCCACTACAATAAATCTGTTTTCATATTATCTCAGTCTTGCTTACACTGCAATATAATAATGGTCAGCAATAAAATGGCACAAAAAAGTTTAAAAATGAGCTTCAGCATATACACAAGGGAATAGATTTATTTTACTCAGCATAGATTTCCCAGGCACACATTAATCCAAGTTTCAATGCAGAACCCTTGCTAACTGTATCTTCACCAAGAAATAGTCTATGAAATGGGTACAGTTTCCAAATGACAAGTCACTGAAATCATCTGTCTTTTGAAGCAATGGCTCCATGAGGCATCAAAAAGCAATGGGCTTTAGCCCAGTGAAAGCACTTTCAACTTGAGCAAGTGATGATGACAGGTTATGAATCCTGACTTATAAACATCCAGCACGCCATCAATTTTGTCCAACCTTCCCAGTCAAACATGTTTTATGTGGAACGATTGAGGACTAACAAACTCGTCCTCATACAAATTCCCCTAGTGTCATTTCACTGAGGATAAATCAAAGATCAGTATGACTGGGGACACTATTTCCTATAGTTTAAAAAAGAAACAATACTTTCAGGTGTTAAAATTGGCTTAGGGATATTGGTATTGATATGTTTTGGCTTTTATTTGTGTTAGTTTCACACAAGTTTCCTTCACAGAAGAAACTGTAGTACACATGTAACAGAGGCAGGTGGATGTAAGCATTATTGAAAATCTAAATCAGTAGACAAAGTCATAGTCAAAATTCAGGCATGGGTCAATCAATCAAGCATACACACCAATGAAAGATAATCAAAATCAAAACTGAAGGAGAGAAGCAAAGGTCAAAACCAGAATGGCAAACAGAGATAAAATAGAAGTAAACAGAGGCAAACTGGTAAAATACCAGAAAGAACATTGGTAATCAACAATCAGTGCAGTCAACAAACAGGTGAGTGGGAGTGATATAATGTCAGGAGGTAGAGCTGTGGTGGTTTCTGGATCAGCAGTGTATTTGGATGCCATTCATCCATTTTCAGTAACTGCTTCATCCTGTTTAGGGTCACGGTGGATCCAGAGCCTGGTAGCACTATGAATCCTGGTAACACGATGTGCAAGGCACTAACTCAAGTTCAATATCAAACCCAAGACCCCGGAGCTGTGAGGCGGAAAGGCTACTCACTGTACCCAAAACCTTTAAAGCATAGTATGACAACTAAATATATAAAGCCTTAGCTAACAATGAGTCCTTATGTAATATTTTTCATTCACAAAAAAATACCAATATGTCATACGAATAGCTAGTGAAAAGTACACAATTACATATTTGCAGGTTTCTGTGAAGCCTGGCGATTGCATTGCAATGGTCTTGGGCTGTATTTCAATCAAAGATGTAGGGAATGTAGTCAAAAAACTGGAATATTGGATGCAGGAATATAAACTGATCCCCTGCATCCTCTGATTCTTCATTCTATATCTTTGGGAATCTGACTGGTAAACCCTACTTTCACTCACTGTAGCTCTGAAGTTACTTAAGAACTATAGAATGTTACAGTTCTAAAGTATCCAGGGTTATTTGGCATGATGTGCATAATAACATTAATTATGGATTTTCAGCATTGCATTATTTTCAAATGTACTCAGCATGAGAGACCCAACACATATTTAGGTGCCCCTGTGTATATATGCATGTTCTTTGTAGATCACTGGCTAACCCACACTGACCACCCACATTGGCACCCATCAGTACAAATGGTCTTTATGGCTCTATTCGGACAGGATTATATTAACATTGTGTTCTAGAGTAATTTCCTATTTTACAGGTGCTACTCGCTGATTTTTATTTCTGTCCAGATTGGCCATTTCTATTATTTTCTTTGTCCTCCACTGAGAAAATTACAGGCCAAATTACCTACTGTTTTTCACCTAACTCAACAGTCATCTAATAATTTTAGTCCTGTCTGGATACACATGTCCATGATTTTTATGCAGGTATTGCCTCACATTGGGGGAAAAAAAAAAAAAATATATGTTTGTCTGCTACTTAGTATTTATTCTCACATGTATCGGTGACACTCCCCCAAATATTAAGCACTTCCTGAATCACAAAATGAAAAATTAATGCACTCAAACATATACTTGGTTGGGTGGTAAACCATTGACTGTATGCTACCTGGGAAAGCATTTTCAGGAGAAGAAAGAAAATAAAATTAAGAAAAGTGAGATCCCACTGGCTGATTAAAGGAGCGATTATAATGGCAGGTACAGGTATAACGCATTGCTTTATATTCACATATGCACAATATCTTCAATAAGCGCTAAGTATCTTCAATGACTAAGTATCTTTGATAATTAGTGCTGTAGCTAAGTGTTGTTTAGTTAAGTGCTGCATTCTTTTCTTGGCATATTGCAATATAATTAGCATATACACTTATACACACATTAACACATATAGGGCACCTCAGCAAAATAAATAGTACACATACTAATATTACAATACTAGTAATATTACTAGTATTATAGCTCCTGGATTTGTGGTAAAGGATTACATAAAAAAAGCAAAATTAAAACATTTTTGTATGTCTGTATTTAACTGACATAAAAATGAAATAGAATGAGGAAGTTCAGTATCAGTTGTTTGTAGGACACTTGAGCCTTTTTTATAATTAGCTTTTTCTTTTACTGCATATTGAGTTAGTAAATACCTCTTTTGTATTACAGAATATAGTTGCATATTTATTTGCCAAACTTCATTAAACCTACAGAATTGGTGTGCAATGTGTTTTTTTTTCTACACCACTGTGATTCAGCAATAATTACAATTTCTCTCTACCTGTTTTGCTTCACTGCCTTTTGCAGAGCAGTGGCTTATTATATTATATACTTTGCAGTTTCCATCCTAAATATTATGTAATAGGCAGCCATTATGATGCTCATGCTCATGCTACGCCTTTCAGACGTATCTTTATAATTATAATTATAATCAGTGTAAGATTGACTGTGTGCCCCTTTGGTCTGTATCCACAAGTGACTCTGCATACAAATAAATCAATATTTCACAATGGCTAAAAAAAAAAAAAAAAAAAAAAGAAAAAAAAAAAAGAGAACTTTCACAGAGGTGAATGGTTGAACGCATTTTATTTGCCAGTCTCTGCAGGCATCAGCAATAAAAAATAGTGTGGAATGGTGGTAAGTTACAGCAGCTGTAAAGGCAGTGACCCATGAGACACACATGGTGTCAGAAATGAAAATGAAATGAACTGACTTGAATGTTGAGGTTAAAGTGGTGACCCAGGTACTCCCAGACCAATGAAAGATGGCAGTTGTTATTAGTAAAAACCTGATGTATTATTTCTGGATAATCAATGATATTTTTTGGTTTGACAAGTAACACACACATTCTCTGTGCAAAGTTGGGCAACACAGCACATGGCACCACAACTGTAACACAAAACTTGGAGAAGTGATGCATCCCATAATTGCCATTTATCTTTCCAAGGTCCAATGGCCTATATAACATGTCCTTGAATTGGTGTGACTATAGTGCCAGTCTTGCACCGTAAAGCTCCATACACTACTATAAGATAAAATTAAGGAATCAAGGGTTGATCTAAGCCATCTCACAACAATGTTTGATAGAGATATAATCACATGACATTATGGACATTTATGGGTGAACCTGCTTTTATCTAACCTTTTATTTTCCAGGAATAAAATTTATTTTCCAGTTACAAGAGTGAGTAATTTCTAGATTAATATTACTCACTCTTGTAACTACATACCTTCATTATTTAAGTACTCATAGGAGTGATTCAAAGTAGTTCCTGGATGATCTGTGAGACTTTAAAGAGTTAATGAAAGTAAAAAAAAAAAAAATGGAGAGCAGTTGTCTGTGCTGATTACATTTAAAAACCAGCAAATGCCTAAAATATCACCTACTTATGGGGGGTTATGGGGCAGTGGTGGCTCAGTGGTTAAGGTTCTGACTTACTGATCAGAAGGTTATGAGTTTAAATTCTGGTCTGCCAAATGGGTAGAACCTAAAATGTTATGTAATCCCAAATAAGTGGCATGATGTGTTTCAGTGATGCATATGAAAAGCCTGGACTGTCAACCATTTCCAACTTAAATGAACCTATTTTTGATGCCCTAAAGTTTTGAGTACTTGAAGACAATTGCATGTTGGTCTGTGCAATCTTCACTTAGATTCAGAGCACAATTTCAAGAGTACACCTTCAGGGAATCGAAATTGGCTAATAGGCAGTCATTATGAGCCAAAAAATCCTCATGACTCTCTTCGTCTCCTGCCATTGGCAAGATTCTTTAATGCTTTCTGCCAATTGCTCTGCAATACTTATTACCACGTTATAGCTCTGAATTTAATGCAGTGGGTTTTACATGTAATGTGCTGGGAAAACAAATTAATTATGCCTGAATTTCTGTCTCATTTTAGTACCTAACCCTTTTCGTAAGTATTCTAATTTTAACTGAATAAAAACAGCAGTTTTTAATCACTCTGTTTAATTTTTTTTGTTTGATTGGAGTCTCCAAAACATGCACATCATTTGGTATGTGTTTTGCCATTGCTGAAAAATGCATACCATTAACAATAAGCGTGTTTGTGTGTCAAGCTTATTTTTTAAAACCTTGACAAGTGTGTTTCATATTACATTTTTATACCAAGACCTAGGTTCTAGTGCTGCAACAGACTTTGACCATTTCATTAAAATGGTCAGTTTAATGGATCTCACAGAGTTCTCCTGTAGTAAGAACATGGCGTAGAGTAATATATGCAGCCCACAGCTTGTTTACCTTATTAGAATTCCACACTTCAGTTTTAAGATTTGCATTTGAAAAGAATTACCTGACGTCTTCCTCTCAAGCTGTTCTAGCATTTTTTAAAAATATCTTTGCTAAGGAGAAGCAACAGTAGCCTTTCTACCTTATCTTTACCGCCATCAATGTCCAACTACTATAATTTAAAAGAAATAATTTTTTTTTTTTGTCTGTCTGAAGTAGATTGCATCTCTGTATTGCGATGCATCCAATCTCAGAAAATCACACAAATTTCCTGCCTGGGACAATGATTGACTTATGGTGGAAGGGAAATAAAATAACAACTCTAATAGAACAGTGTCATTTTGGGCCAGAAACACAGCAGACTATCACCTGGCTAACATTTGTTGGTTTGTGGGGCCTTTTAATATTCACTAAGGCCTGGTTCCTTACTGCTGAAATATGCTTACCATTAAAATGCTAACACATGGTCCTGTAAATGCCTGAACCTAACATGTGCATACATGATTTAGTGAAAGAAGCATAGTATTTCAGAAAACGTTCCACTTCCATGTTCAAGACTTTTTCATCAAAACTAAGGAATCAAAGGGATGGTCACAATAACTCCATCTCCGTCTACCAAATGTCACGATAGCTGAAATGTCTCTACCAGCATTTGGACATTTAATGGAGGGTAAAACAGACAATAGTATGGCCTTCCTTAAGTGTCATCACGTGCTTCAGGAAGACTCAGCACAATCCTCTTGTATCTTAGAAGCTTGTTTGAAAGTTGATGTTACCTGATCAGGAAAAGGAAATTAGTTATGGATAGAGTGTAAATAGCCAGCTAGCTGACTAGATTTGAAACTGACTCAGAAATCATTCATTTCCATTTTATGTTTTTTTTTGTTGTTCTTGACTTTTCAGATAATTAAAAAGACAACATTTCTCTTCCTTTATGTCATTAAAACACACCATTATGACTAGATATTAGCTAGGATAAGATTAGCTAGTCATACCTTTTAAAGCTAGCTATAAATGCCAGCTAGATGAAAATTGAATCCTGTAGGCAAACTCATGCTTCATTGCTATAATAAGGTTTGTTACTAACTGTAAACTAATTTTCTTCCAATTTAATATCTGAGCTTATATCATAGCTTATAAATTCTCAAATCATAAGATGTACAGTAATTTTATATATCAGCATTGCTGTAACATAAATGATAAGTTTATATTAATGAGCTTGTTCTCACATATTATAGTTACTACAGTAACAGCTCATACTGTCAGGTCCAGCACACTCACACACACACACACACACACACACACACACACACACACACCTGTTCCCAATTCCCCACACTCACACTCAGCCTTTATAAAGAGACTTTCATTCCCAGACTGTTTGTGAAGTAAACGCTCAGTATTGTCCCGTACACCTGAACCTTTCCAAGCCTTATTCTGCTGTGTTTAATGTTCTGGTTTTCTGACTTTTGCCTGTGCCTTGATTCTTACATTTTGTCTTTGCCTAGTTAACTCTGTTTGTTGATCGCCTGACCTAAGCCTGATTTTTGACATTGACCTTGCCTTTTGATTCTTGGATTTTGCCTTCAATAAACTGCAACTGTGTCTGTCTCAGCCTGCTTTTGCTGACACATACAGTAACCAGTAACCTTGTATGGTGGATGCTGCACATAATCTAAGGCTAATAATAAATTGATTAAATAATGTGTTGTTTAATAAAGAAATACATATAAATGTTGATGTGGTGAAGCTTTCCATTAGGAGATATTTATGTAACATTTATGGGTGTCTGCACTTTGTAATAGTCAGTAAGATTCCTGACATGGAGAAGTCTTCAGGACAGAGGAGTTTGCGCTTCTTGGTTTCTCAGTAACATGACAAGTCACATCTTTTTGTCTCATTAACTTCAAGAGAAAGAAAACAGAGAGGCTGGTGAGGGAATGACATTTTGTAATGTAAGTGGAAACTAACTTGTCTTGTAGATGTACCACAGCATTAAAGGTAACTATAAACAGTTAAAAAGCATAATGTGTTGTTCATTAATAAATTAAAAACCGTAATTGTTGGCAAATCACTGTGGTATAAGTGAAATAACACAATTCAGACCATGCTGATACAAGAAAATATTCTATTATCACACCATCATGGCATTAATTATTCTCATATACCAGCATGGTATGTTGTGTGTTATTCCTTACTTAAGGTTGTCCATTGACTTGAAAAGTGTGGCTCAAATTAAGTTCAAGTAACTATGGGATCTAGATAGCATTATAGAAAGTAGATTAGCAGTACTCTAGCTAGCTAACATAGGTAGCTGGCTAGCTACTTCCTCAGCCTTTTTTTTTTTTTTTCTTTGTGTGAGCAAATGTGAAAAAAATACCTGTTTCAATCAAGTCCTATAGAACATACGAATGCAATGAATATTGGTGCTGAATGTGTTAGGACTAGCTAGTGTTATGAATAATTTGGTTTCAGGGGTTTTTATATCAAAACTTATCCATATAGGCTCAGGGTAAACTACAAGAGAAATCTACGCTCATGTTATCACATAGGATAGGAAGACAGTTGGACCCATGAAGGGCAAAGTGTCAAAGCCTTTAACTGCTCCAACATAAAATTAAGATTTAGTGTTATTAGTCGTTTCTACAGCAGCTCTCTTAGGAGGCATTATCAGGGTTCACTTGCTGTGCTGGACTGTGAGAGGTACCAACGAGCTGTCCCACTTACAGGTGTTAACTGGGGCAGCCTGAAAATACAGACATACACAAGAACAAATACAAGTACGCACACACACACACACACACACATACACACACACACACACACACATATATATACATATATATATATATATATATATATATATATATATATATATATATATATGTATTTGTTCCACACACACACACACACACACACACACTCAGCCATGGCAATTTTCTGTCTGCTTTGCTTCCCCTTGCACACACATCATTGCTTCTTCAAACATATCTAATCAGAAATGATGCTGTCCTCACGACACACTTGCCATTCTCCATTTTGAGAGATTTTAGTGAACTACCAGAAGCAGACTAATACAAGTATCTCAAACAGATTTAATCATGTGCATTTCTGAAGTTATTTTCTGTATGGCTTGGAATTCTTATTAATATTCGTTTCTTGTTTCTTGTTCATCCTATCTGTATTATTAAATTTATTGTTGGCTTGTATTTTTCATAATCCTTCAGGCTACAGTGTCACTGAAGTTGCTCTATTGAGGCAAAACTTAATAATAATGCCACAAGGTACAACAGAAGTATATACAGACTTTCCATACTCTGATTTTTATCTCCTGAGCCATGTCTTATTCAAGTTAATATTCAGTCATTGTTTCATTGTAACATTGCATAGCATTACCAAAAAGCATTCATTAATATTTCATTAATATACACCAAATGTAATGTCTTTGACAAAAAGCAGTGTCAATAATATGATCCATTAACCTGTTGTAATTCATCCCTTCATAATGACAGTAAAAAGTGCACATGGGCTTTAACAGATAGAGATTATAGCAATAATCATTTGGTGTGGTCAGCTGAAATGTTACTCAATCATGTCAGCACCCTGTGTGCACCAAATGTACAAAACCAATCTGCACACATCATTAGAGAAGATAAACCACTCTTGACATTTTGCCTGAATGCTAGGACTATTTGTTAACTATAAAGGCTAGGAGAGGCTAATGGGAGAAAGTGTGAAAAGGGGAAATGAGACCCTTGGTGAATGTGCATGTGTGAGTCATTCTCTCTCTCCCTCTCTCTCTCTCTCTCCTCCTCTCAAGCACATATGCTGAGTGAGTGGGCGGAGCATAGTGAGTGTGGAGGCTTTGGCCACCATGCCAAGAACGATTCTCCTTTTTATCTTTATCTATATTCAACTTTGTTTCTTTTCTGGGTTACAAGATCGGTTTTGCATTGGTTTTGTGAAAATAGCTCAGAGTTTAATACCAGGGTGTCTGCCAGCAGTATTGTACTGTGAGCACGGCTGCCCCAGGTTTTTATAGTTCCTTACACAGCGGCATGCTGTGAAAATAGCATTTACTGGTAGTGTAGAGAAGTGTAGTTGGGCTGTAGGAGAGTTGGTTGGGCATGATAATATTCTGTCTGCATCTCGTATGAACAATGTGATTGTTCTATTTTTGAAAACGGTTGAATTAGTGAACAAGCTGGTAGAGAGTGGTGTAGCATTTGGTGGAGTTTTCACCCCAATGCTTCCTCAGTCTACTCCATCGAAAAAGGTTACCTTATCAAATGTGCCACCTTTCATTAAAAATGTTGCATTGGCCCAAATGCTGTCGCACTATGGAAAACTGATTTCCCTGAATAAAATGATTCAAATTGGTAGCAAATTGGATGTTATTTTGCTATGACAAACAGCATGAAATGCCTTGGATGTGATGAAATTGGACATCTTACGCAAGCTTTTTCAAAAAAACAAGAGAAACCCGACAATAGTCCTTTGCCATTTCCTGTTGAAGGGAACGGTGAGGGTGCCAGGGAAATGCAGGCTGTTAGCTCTGCACTGTCCGCTGTGGCAAAGGCACCCGAGGCAAATCTGGAGGCACCGGTGATAGTGGCGGACGCGGTAGAGATGGCAGAAGAAACAACAGTACTTGGGCCAATAACTGAAGGGGAAAGTACAACTGTGGGAGAGGCAGAGGGAGAAAGAACAACTTCAGATAAATCCCAGCCAGCCTATGTTCTCATTGAATCACAAAGTAGTAATGTTTCAGATGTAAATCAATTTTTGGCAGATGTAGAAAGAGATGAATGTTTGATGGGAAAATCAGGTGATTATGTCTTTAAAGCACCCCTGAAGAGAAGACTGAAGCAGCATCACTTTACTAGACAAGTAAAAAAAGCAGACATCATTGAACTGAGCCAGACTGACACTGAACATGAGAGTGACTTCTCTGAATGCAGTGTTACATGCAGTTTAACATGTTAGTGTTGGAGTTGCCATTTTCTAAGAATTTTATTCCCCTTTCTTTTCAGGTGGGGGAGATTTTAAAGGGTAGACTTTTGAAAATAAGAGCCCATTTCCAAAATCATATGTTTGTTCCTATTTTTTTTATGCTATCACCACGGCAATTGATAGAATGGCTTTTTTGAATAAATTATGTAATGTATTAGGTACTAGTAATCCTGAAGACTTTTTACTAATAGATGGAGATTTTAACTGTACAGACCATGGCCTGGATAGAAATCATGTAGAGCCTCACATGCCATCTCGCAGGAGGCTTGTTCAATGAATAGAGTCACATGAACTTGTTGATATATGGAGAAATTTCCATGAGGCACAGAGGCAATACACATGAGTACTTTCTTACAGTAATGTGTTATCTTTGGCAAGACTGGATAGAGTTTATGGTTTTAAGCATCAATTCAACCTTTTTAGAAATTGCTCAGTTATTCCAGTAAGCCTTTCTGATCACAGTATGGTACATTGTGTTTTAACCTTAAGTCCTGTAAAGCCAAGACGTGCTTAATGGCATTTTAATAATAATTTATTATGCAACAAACATTTTTGAGTTGCTTTTAAACATTTCTGGAAAGATTTTAGAATCACAAATCTTCATTCCAGTCTTTGCAGCAGTGGTGGGACTTTGGTAAGGCACAGATTAAACAACTGTGCCAACAGTATACTTGCAACATCGCAAGAGACATAATTCGTTCAGTGAAAAATTTGGAAAAAGTCATAGCGATGGCACAGGGAGCTATGGTCAAGTCTTGCTTGAGTTGCAAAGCTGAGGTCCAGGCTGAGTTGTTGGATGCACCTTCAAAGTTTTTCTTTAATTAAAAAAAAAGAATGGTCAAAAGAGCCATACATGCTTTGTGTTCAGAAACTGGAATACTTTTGTCAGACCCTGCTGATATTCACAGAAAAGCAGTTGACTTTTAAAAGGAGCTGTACAGAAGTGAACTCATACACAGGCAGGCTGCAAATGATGTCTTTCTTGATAACTTGCCCCAGGTGTCTGAAGAAGCTAATGCAGAACTCTGCAGAATGTTGACCCTAGAGGAGCTACAAAGGGCCCTCCAAGGTATGGCATGTGAAGAAGCACCGGAGATAGCTGGTCTACCTGGACCTTTATAAGTCTTTCTGGCCAGAGGTGGGTGAAGATCTACTTGCAGTAATTAGTGAAAGTCTAGCCATTGGGTAAATACTGCTAAGCTGCTGTAGAGCAATTCTCATTCTGTTGCCAAAAAAAGGAGACCTAAATGATATAAAAAAACTAGGGAGGCCTGTGTCTCTACTGTGCAGCGAATATAAACTGCTCTCCAAGGCATTGGCCAATAGATTGAGCAAAGTATTGGAATAGGTCATCCACCCTAATCAGACATACTGCATGCCAGGTAGACAAATCAGTGATAGTATCTCTTTTATCAGAGATATTCTAGATATTGGTAAGATTTTAAATCTAGATATGATCATGTTGAACACAATTATGTATGGGATGTTTTAGCAGCTTTTGGCTTTAACTCGAATTTTATTAATAAAATAAAGTGTTGAATTGTGACATTGAAAGTATACTGAAGGTAAATGGTGACTTATGTGCTCCTTTTAGTCGCTGTAGAGTTGTCAGACAGGGTTATGCTTTGTGTGGTTTGTTATATACTCTAGCAGTTGAGCCCCATTATATTTAGAACAGAATTACATGGTCTGTGTATTCCAAACTGTGAAAATGTGTTTAAAGTATCAGCTTATGCTGATGAAGTTGTTGTTCTAATCAGTGGGCAGAGAGATGTGAATTTGATGCTGAAGATATTAAATGATTTTGTGCTTTTTTCCTCTACAAAAGTCAACTGGTCTAAAAGTGAGGCTATTTTAGTGAGCCTCCCAGTTGGTTTAAATTGGACCAGAGAGGGATTGAAATATCTTGGTGCATTTCTACAGAATGAAATGACTGTACAAATAAAATTGGAGGGGGAATTGAAAAGATAAAAGGTCATCTCAGCAAATGGAATTTTTACTTCCAAAAATGTCATATAGAGGATGTGCATTAATCATAAATAATCTTGCAGCATCATCTCTCTGGCACTGGTTAGCTTTTGTTGACCGTCCACCACGACTACTAAAAAAAATTCAATCAATTCTAGTGGACTTTTTCTGGGATAATCTGCACTGGGTACCACAGAGTGTTTTATACTTACTTAAGGAAGAAGGAGGACATGGACTCATACACTTACAGAACAGAATAGCGGCATTCCGTCTCCAACATGTGCAAAGATTTCTCATTGGTTCAGTAGACTCAAACTGGAAACCTTTGGGCCTGGATAAGTCCATGTTTTAGATCAACTCTCAGAAGATGAATCTTACCAAGCTACCAGTTTTTCTTCATAACCTGTTTAAAGTTTTACTTTTAAGGTGCATAAAATTGGTAGTACAACTTCACTACACTGGCTGCTGCAAGAACCATGATCTTTGGTTCATGTTTGGACTTATCACATGATGAGGGGTCTTTTCCTTCTCTTACAGTTCCTTCTCAAGTCTCTTGCAACAACACATGGAAACATAATAGAACTAGCAGGACCCAATTTGTCAAATACTGACAGAGTAGCTGAGAAATTGAAGATGAGGTCGACTTGTATACTATCCCAGTTGTTGGAAGAGTGGAAGTCTGCTATCATGAGTGAAGAAATTAAAATGCTAGAAGATTACTCCAGAGGACTGGTTCACCAAACAACAATGATCATTTGCCTAATCTTATTTTAATGCCTAATCTAGAAATATGTAAAGCAATTTTCTTGTGCTGTGAACAATTGATGTTGTTGGGGTTAAAGCACGTATCTGGGAAAGCACTGTATAAATGCTGTGTTAAGCCTTTGAACAAGAATGCTCTTGATAGAAAAGTAGACACTCCCTGGCGTACTGTCCTCTGATTAGGAGACAGCGTTAGACCGGAATGGAGAGCAATATGTAAATTGTGGTGTAAGCCAGGAATGTCCACTTTGTTTTCAGAGAGAGACTGTGTTCCATGCTTTTATGCACTGTCCTTGATTAAAATTTGTTTTTTTTCAGACACTGTTTAATTATTTCAATGAAACATTTTTATGGGAGATTTTTATTTTTGGTTTTAAAAATGTTCAATGTGAACTGTTGAATTTCCTTCTAGGTCAAGCAAAAATGGTGATATATGTTTGCAGAACAAAACACTGTCATTAACACAACAATTGTATTCTCAACTCTAGTCAACTCTAGAATATTAATTGACTTTCAATATTATAAAGCTATGGGAGATCTTGCATATGTTGAGCAGGTATGGTGCCAAAAAGGGTCTCTGTGTGAGGTCACTGATGATGAACTGTTTTTTTCTTAACATTTCTTAAGATGGTCGTTGTTAGAAGTAACCAGAATTATTTAATTATGAGTAATAAAACGTTCTTTGAAAATCAAATTGTTAAGTAGCTTTATGTAGCTTTGTACCCCCCTTTATGGACCAGTTAAGGGCCAAATGTAGATACATGCATGCAGTTCACATTGTCTGCAGACAAACACACACATACACACAAACAAGCGCACACACACACACACACACACACACACAAGCATTATCACTCCTGCGTGCCATCAGCATGCCCAGAAACATGTTGAACTGCTGCTGTGAGAGTGAATTACCTAGACCTGTGCATCAGTCGAGAGAGAGAGAGAGAGAGAGAGAGAGAGAGAGAGAGAGAGAGAGAGAGAGAGAGAGAGAGAGATTATTGTGAAGAAATAAAGACCTGTCTCTCTGGCAGAATTTATTTTAGCAATTACCTGTAGAATAGCAAGCAAGCCCAAGGACTCTAATTGTTTAATGCAAATCTTGCTGACACATGTTTGTGTATTCATGTTTTCTAACTGACTGTTTTGCCGGCAGCAAAAATGCAACACTGGTAAATAAAAGAATAAATCATAGACTTAAGAAGAGATGGAGATTGTGGCTGATGCAGAAGTGGAAGCTTGGACATTGGAAGTGTTTGAACAGGCCATGGAAAAAGACTTTTGGGGGGCCCCAAAGATGTTCTGACAAGCCACCTGAGGAGAAACAAGACCATGCACAAGCTCATAAGAGCAAGTGGAGGGGGTGTTGACCTGTACTTGGAGATATTACTGAGAAATGGAAAGGGAACTTTAAGGAACTGCTTAACACAGTAGACATGTACTCTCTTCAGGTGGCAGTGCTAAGAATCTCTGGTTTTCTGGTTTCCATCTCTGTGGATGAGGTTACTCAGGTTGGTTAGAAACCATAACAGTGAAATTGCAGAGGGTGGATGAGATTTGGCTGGAGATGTTGAAGGCGCTGGATAATGTTGAGGTTGTGTAGTTAACATGTCTCTTCAATGCTTCATGGTCTTCTGGGACAGTGCCTTTTAACTGGGCACTGTTTTTTTTTTTTTTTTTAAGAGGAACCAAAGAGTGTGTCCCCCTTTCACAATTATAGGTCATCACACTCCTCAGCCAGCCAGGAAAGGTCTTTACCAGGGTCAGGGAACAATGTGTGTTCTGCCATGGAACACCAGGGTGTTCAATCACATAATAATGGACATTTAGTGCAAAGTGAGAAAATTCACCCAGGATGGGACACCAGCTTGTGTTTGGACAGTGAGAGAAACTGGAGAACCCAGATGAAAAAAACCCATGCGGATATGGGGATAACATATGAAATTCCACACAAAAATTCCCTGAAGCTGTGAGTTGGCAACACTACCCACTGTGCTACCATGCCACCTACAATCAAATATTATATAACTACAAAATTTGCCATATGAATATTTAGTACATCGCATATAACATATAACTTATGACATGACTGCTTTTTTGCAATAATCTTTTACTCACGTTTTTCAACACAATACTTACATCATGGATGGGTGATTAAAGGTTCCACCATCTTGTCTTAGAAGATAAATCATAAGCAGCTCAGGAGACCAGCAGATATACAGTTGCTGGCCATTTTTTATTGTAAATCCAGCACACTTCCTCAATATTGAACAGGACAAGAGAGCTCTAGATGTTAGTATCTCTGACACAGCCCAAGGGGTTTGGGCCTGTGTGACACATCAGAGAAGAAGGTAGTGCACTTTGTGAAGTGTGTTGCACTTGAGCTAAGAAATGACCTTGCATGTGTGCCAACCTGGAACTGCAACTCCCATGACACCCTGCTGCCTCTAGTCCACTGGTTATTATTCAAAATGCAGTAGACCTCAAAGACCATAAGATACCGTCTGAGGAGACAGTTATTGGAACTAATATAAAATCTGTCTGTGTGCTCTTTCTCTCTGTGTCTGTCTGTCTGTCTGTCTCTCTCTGTCTCTCCTACTCCCAGTCTCTGTCTCTCAAACAGACACATTTCACATGCACAATAAGTGTGCCCTGAGGCACACTCTGAATTCAGTTGGATCTCAGGTTGCCGTTGTGCCGTTGTGACCGATGGCAGACTGTAGGATGGTAGACAAACTTTAACCTTCACACCAAGAGAAGATTAATGTCCCCATGTGGAAGGCCTATTACACAGTCATCCATAACAGTAGCCTACTATTTTAGACAAATAACGTTTTAAAACTGTTGCAGTCAGATGGAATAAGTATTATACCTCTGTGTAACATGGCAGAAAGTATAAAAGGCATGACAAAGTTTAAATGAAGGTCCATTTTTGATATATTCAGGAATCAAAGATGTACCTTTGAAGAATAACTTAATAAGGTATTTAAATATAGATTATGTTGAATGAAATATGATGCTCATAGTCTCGTTGCTTATATAAGGAAAGCTTGCAGCTCTATCTTGACTTTCTTTTGTCTTTGCCAGATAGATTAAATAAATAAATTAAATAACTGCAAAAGAAGGGGACTGCAAATGAATGAATAATGTCACCATCTGTTGATGCCAACCTAAAACAGCCATGTAGCAATGTTGATTTCTTCTTTTGGAGTGTTATGGAGATATACAAGGAGCAGTCATTCTGGGTAATGCAAATGGTTGCTATATCTCATGTATATGTGTTAGTCGCCTACATGATTCTATTTTAGTGGTACTGACACCAGCTGTATCCTTTTGTCATTTCATTTTCTCCTTGCTTTTTTTATTGAAGGTACTTTGTAGTGTAAATCATAGTCACAGTATGTTCCGTCACTGCATAAACCGGCTTCCATATTTTGTTATGATGCCTTGATATTTTCTAGTTGTAACATTTTTCTGAGGCAGCACAATGTGCTCTGCTCATTATCTTTTTCCACTTATTCTCTTTGTCTTGCTTTTCTGTTCGTAGTAGTCCTAATAATGTTTTGAAATGTACTGCTTGTCAGAAAAACATATAACTGAACAGTCACTATGATTCAGTTATTTTGCTGCAGTACATTGGATTTGAAATGAATCAGTGAATGTGGAGTTTATATATCAGGGGATATCCAGGGGGATCACAATCAGTTTATACCATAATTAAGGGCTGTAAGTAATTGAAGTTACCCAGTTGTTTCCCAGTCAGCTGTGTATCACTGCGTCATTAATTCTGGGAGTGTAGCAAACATCTCTAAATTAAAAATGTAATGGGCAATACAATTATCATTTACTTGTAAATATCTAGAAATCACAATATGAAAGTGTCAGTAAACACATTATACCTGGTGATAATTGGTTTATCAGTCACAGACTCATTGACATCCCAATAGTCAGTGGAACTAAAGTTCAGTGAAATTTGAATTTATAACCATGCTACTTTGACAAAATAAATGTAATTAGTAATTTCACTTGTGCTCACTAATGTCATTTTCAGAGTGCAGAACAAAAGCACCAAATTTACTGACTAGTTTCTTACAAAATACACTGCAACTTTCTGTTTATTTTAACTTCCAGATTTGCATCCATTAATCTCATACATGCAATATTTTCTAAACCTATATGGTTTATCTGGGGGAAAAACCTTAACAGTCCAGGGTACAGCCCTACAACGCTTCCCTCTTAGAAAAGGATTCAAATAGAAGCCCTTTAGGAAGCTAAGAACAATTAAACATCCAAAATATCTTTAAGAAGATGCTAGTGTCACTTTTAATTTCACTAAATAATTCTTACTTTCAATATAATATCCTTTCAGATGAAAAACTGAATAAGGCAGGAATCTAAGGGGTCTAAGTACATATGGCATAAAGTATGGCATAAAGTATATAAAACGATTCTATATTTTTCATTCACTTGGTCATTAATGCTTTTCCTGGTGGGAGTCGCAGTGGCAACAGGCTGAGAAGGTCCACATCCTCTATCTCCAGCCACTGATTCTAGCTCCTCCTAGGGAATCCCCAGACATTCCCAAGCCAACTGTGAGATATAATCCAGTGGGTCTTGGGTCTGCCCCAGGGTCTCCCTCGGTCTAGTGGGATGTGTATAATATCACTCTAACAGGAGCTGAGCGGCAGGCATCCTTTTAAGGTGCACACACCATGTCGCTGGCTTCTTTCAATTTTATGCTCTCTTTTTCCATTATTCATGAAAAAGATCCCAAGATACTCCTCCACAGGGGAAAGGTAATTCCCCTCACCTGAAGGGAGCAGTCCATGTTTCCAGGAGAGAACAAGGCCTTCTCGACATTCACAAAAAACACATGTACACTAGATTAGCTTCCTCCCAGGACTCCTCACAAAGATGTGCAAGGGTAAATAGTATGTCCTCTGTTCTATGACCTGGATGGAACCTGTGCTGTTCCTCATAGCTTCAACTATTGGAGGGAATTTTCTTTTTTTTTTACTAGCTAAAATTATTATTTGGTTCTGTATGGATGCTGAATTATTCCACAGTGCTGTTGAATCCTCAATTTTCATTGGTCAGAACGTGTTGATTAATTTTCTATTTCTAACAACATGGATTGGACAGTAGGTATGACGGCAAGGTTTATATTTATGTGCTCATTCTAATACATGATCATTTCTATAATAACAGCTTACACATGGACTTGTATGGCTCTACATATTGATTTAAAATAATGTGCAGTCATGGTTATGGTGAAGTTTTCTGTAAGGAGATCTTTACTGAGGAATGTCAGAGCTTTGTAATATTCAGAAGAATCTCTGAAGTCTTCCAGACAGAGGTCTTTGTGGTTTCTCAGTAAAATGACAAGCTGCATTTTTTTGTCTTATTAACTTCAAGAGAGAGAAAAAAGAGACTGTTGAGGGAATGACTATTTATAGCTGTTATAACATAAGTGATAACAGGAACTTGTTTCACAAAGTTCCACAACATTAAACATAACTATAAATAAATAAAAATTATGATGTGTCGTTCTTTAATTAATAAAAATGTAATTGTTGGTAAGTTGCTGTGGTATAAGAGGAATAAATCACTTACTGGGATACTGTTATTGGAAATGAATCCACATTGTGTCTGGACACGTCACATCAACCCATGTTTGATTATTTTCCTATAACATCATGCCCTGTGCTGTTTTAATCCTTACGTATCTCATGTTTCATAGCCACATGCTGCACATTGGCCAGATATAGTTATAGTTACATATAACCTCATCCAGTAAGTCAATTATGTGTAAGTTGTGTAGAATTTATAGGATTTCATCCTATACTATGTGCTGCTTATCATATAGTTATCTCTAACATTGCCTCTGGCAAATTTGCTTTAACTGTGCCTCTGGCAATTTTAGATTTCCTCAGCCTCCCCTTCTATCCATCACAAAGACTAAGGTAATAACTGATGTCTTTCCATTGAGATGCAGAAAATAAATGATTTGCTTTAGAGATGAAACATGTGTCTTACCTCTAGTTTCCATTAAAGCAGTCTTCACCATCTCTCCATTACAGCATCACATTCCTTTCAGGCCTGCCAAACATTTGCTAATTCACAAAATCAATACTGTTTTCATAAATAATGCAGGGAAGAGCCACACACTGAGTGACTGTGGTGGGGTTTGTTTGCATGAACACAAGGTGCTGACTTTTACTTGTCCGAATACCACACTTACACACACACACACACACAAACAGGAACAAATGCAAAATACCGTGTACTTAAAAGGCATACTTAACAGCTACATGCTCAAAGTGGTTTCTTCTCCACTTTCCATTTGAGTTATTTAAATCAAAGTACTTGCCATTAATGTGTCCCCCAAATGAATAAATGTAAATGAACATTCAAAAAAGAATTTGCAGTGAGCCTTTAAGTATCCTCCTTAAGCCTGTATGGTCCTTAATGGACTGCAAAAGTGAATAGTTAGATATTCAGAGTGCCTTAGCATTTTAGGAGATTCTTTCTGGATCAATTTTATTCTCAGCAGGCAAACACCAGCAGTAATTGGACAACTCCGGGCTTACTGTAAAACTCCCACTATAAAACTTGTTTTCTAACTCAAAATATTGGAGAAACATCTTAAACAGGATAAATGTATGACATTGGGGCCACTCTGGAGACAGGACACTCCATCCTACAGTACACAGGAGTAGACACCACTGCCGTATCTACCCAACCATTACAGACACTTAAAGCTGCAGAGATGGGTGCACTTACCTCTGAATCTATCTCCTTGACCCTAACATAAATCTTAGACTTTGTCGGGAGAATAACTCACTCACTGACAACAGAGCTTCTCTCCTTTGCCTGTGAGAGACACAAATGGAGAGAGGTATGCTTGAATTTTGAAAATCAATCTTAACTCAGACTTGCAAAATTATGAGTGATTATAATTCACATTCTATAGGCTCTCATACTTCTTTACTGAAGGAGGTGCAAAAAGAAAATAAACAATTATACCCAGGGTATCCTTAGTTAGTTCTATTTGTAAAACAAGCACAACAAATCTATAATTATGTAGCAATACAGGGTTTTTTTTTAATAAAGACTAATGCATAGTAACTAAGCCTTTTTACTGTACAAATGTCTAATTTGAGCTAAATAACAAGACCCTAATTGACCTCTTATATGTGTTCCTTAAAAAATGTTTTATCATAACTATATGGTCAGCCTTTACAGTGCAACTGAAGCATCTGCTCTTCTTAAATACAACTTTAGCTAGTTAGGTAAATGTGTCTGTACAATCCAAACACTGCAACATTGATTTTTTTATCAGGTTGCCGTGATCATGCATTTTTAATAATATGCTTTTGTTATTGGATCGAAGCATTATGTATGAGGCAAAAATAAATGGTCAACTAAATGGATTGCTGTATGTCCATTACCCTGGTCCTGATTTGTACTCATTTTACCAATCAGAACCACTTTATACTGTTCACCTAAATCATTATCGCAATGTAATATGTATCCTCCCTAGTATATTCTCCCTAGTATATGGTTATTGTTACCATTACTTGCTTATTTGGCCTGTTTCCTGAGCTGCTTGTGTAAGAGTGCTCTGCACCATATATCGGGACTAGGCTAGTAGATCTGGTTGGATAGTTGGCAGTAGACATTAGTCAGTGCTGACAGATGGGAAACATGTGATTTATGCTTGTGGCTAAAAGAAGGCAGGAACACCAGGGCTATGTGACTGAGATTTCAAAGAGCTGGCATTAATCTGCTTCCCCATGCCGTGTGGGCCAAGGAACAAGTTCAAGGTGGAAAGAAATGGGAGTACACAGGAGGAAACATCATAAAACTTTATTTGAGTTCCTAAGTGTTGTGGGTCTCATTTCAGAAACATTACAGTTAGTTATGTGCATTAAAATGTCTAAAGTTCATATTCAGCATTTTAGTAAAAGTAACATTCTGGATTTGACATTTGGTTAAAAATTTCCTTAAACTGAATGGTAGAGTCATTGAAATAAAAACTGAATGGTAGAGTCATTGAAATAAAAGTCTTAACCAGATTGTGACCTTCTGTGGAAACTAAGCAACTAAAACACTTTGAGAGAAGATTATTTTTTTATTTTTTTATTTTTTTTAGGGACACCAATAAATGGGTAGATTAAAAATGGTCTATTACTCAGTACTGCAGTTTCTTTTAATTGGGCCTCCCTAATGATGAAACCCAGGTAAGGACTTTGATGTTCTTTTTGTCTTTTCAAGGGCTGAGCTCATTAGAGTCAAAAATGCCATTCAGAGAGAGAGAGAGAGCGAGAGAGAGGCTATGTAGGAACCAAAACACCAGTGGCAAAAGGAAACTTATTAGCACTTTTTTTTAAAGTCCTGTATGCATAATACATTATAAACACAGGTCTATCTGTTATATAGCATAAATGATCCCTTATAGTTCATTTCAGAAGTATTAATAAATGGTCAGTAACAATTGTATGACATAATTATGTCATGTTTCATAGCACATCATATCTGTTTAGAAGCTTGTAATGCACTGCAAAACAGCAGATTTTAGTAACTGCACTGCAAGATATATAACATTCACTTTTGGTTTCAGAAATTGTGCTTGAGTGTTATTGAAAGTACACAGAATACAGCGATATGCCAGGTCACTGAGTGAAGTGAGCTTTTATGTCTTTTAAATAACAATTAGATTTCTTTATTGTTATTTAAAAGACATATATATTGTGTCTACAATTGTTATTAACTGGAAATTTGATTTCCCAAAACTGATTGGTCAGAAGGTGTTGAATAATTTTCTATAACAGCACAGCTCGGACAGTAGTTCCAGCAATTGAATACAAAATATACAGACATTTAACAACAGCAACACTCAAAAATGTATAATTGTTAACATGGTTATACTTTCTGTAAGGAGACATGTATTTAACATTTATAGAAGGAGACTCCAGTGTCAGCACTTTGTAACAGTCAGTACATTTTCTGCCACCATACTGGAGTCTTCAGGACAGAGGCTTTCCTGAATTCTTGGTAACATAACAAGCTGTTTTTTTCTTCCTCATTAAGTTCAAGAGAGAGCGATGAAAGAGAGGCTGGTGAGGGAATGACAGTTGATGTATTAAAGAAACTGATGTTTTATAAGTGATAACAGGACCTAAGTTGTTATGCAGATGTACCACAACATTAAATATAACTTGATTATTTTCCTATGACAGCATGTACTTTTACATCATGTTTTATTCCTTGCTTATCTAACCTACTCATATAACCATTCTTTGTGAAATGCTATGCGTATAACTGTGACTACTTACTAGCAACTACAAAGGTTTATTTCATACAATATAAAGTACCATGGATGCTGTATAACCTATAACCTGCTGTATAACCATTTGCTTTCCATATAATTCCTTCAGAACCTTCAGAGCTACATGTTTGTAGAGCATCTCATGCAATGATCCTATTCTTATGTCCAATGATTCATTTATAGGAAAGCACACATTGCAAACAACAAGGAAAATGAATACCCAGAAATTGTGCCATCATGAAAGTCCAAAATTTCATGCCTCAGTAGGCGCATTGCTACTTTCTACCAAGCCTGTTTGGTATTGTATGCATTCTTTTATGCACTTTTCAAAAAAATTAAAAACTCATCTCTTTATGCAGAATAATGTGTTGCAGTCCCATGAAGGAACATAATATTCATTCATCTAAAATAGGTTTCCAATCTCACTAATAGGATATGCAGCACAACAGACTATGTATTCAAAGCAGTTGTGAAAGGTTACCTCAGTTCCTCAGTCACATAACCCACCGATTCAAAATGCTGTGTGTGTGACAGGATGAGATTTGGCAGAGAGTGTTATCTTGTCACTTTCCTTTAAATCATTTCTCTCCTTGACCCTCTCCAAAATGTATTGAGAAACAAGAGTAAGAATGAGATATTAAATTTTGGATGGTATTATATGACTAAACCTTGAGGCCTATATTGATAAACTGTTGTCTGACATTGATGGATGTAGGTGTTGGATGGACTGACATGCAGGTCTAAATTATACAGTTTCTTCTCCTGCATCTCAAGGATAATGCAGCATTCATAACAATAAGGTCACTAACCTTCCCAAGACAGGGAGGAAAAGAACAAGTATGGGTATTTTAGTGAATGTAAATTAAAACAACCATGCAAACATTATCATTTGAAAGTTGCAGAATATGTTTGATTCATTCAGAATTTAAACATTGACAAATTACTTGATTTTTTAAAAGATATTCTAATGAATATCTTTTAAAACCTGTTTAATAATGAAATATTATACTGCATGTGTGCAGGAAAATTTACATTGTACATTAAGTACACACATAAACATCATTTAGTAACATTTGTTAACTGTGAAATTCTGAAAAAAAACAATGATTTGTTCATAGCTATTAATAATAAATCAATGACAGTTTTTATTGTTTGTTTTAAGTGTTTAAAATTAAATGTCAAACTCAAACATTAAAAGTGCACATAATGACTTCAGTGATTATCAGTTTATAAGTGCTTTCAGGCAGCTATCAACAGGAATCAGAATTTATGTGAAGCCTAATTTCTATTCCAAAAATTTCTCATCCAAAATTGGCATCATAATAAGTAGCATGGAGGTGAAGGCTAATTCATTATCTTTACTCCAAAACAGGGTTAATTAGGGTCAAATCTAGATAAAAGCAGAACTACAGACTTTGCAAACACTCAGCTCCATAATTATTGGCACCTTTTATAAAAATAAAGAAGAATGAATAATTAAAATTACCGACACAGTGGGTAATATGCCCCAACTTACCTTCATGTAGGCTCCATTTAATTTGTGATAGTGAGCTGATAAAAACAAAGCATTCAGCAGGCTATCTACAATCTAGAAAAATCTGAAGTACCTTTTTCCAACCTCACTTGCAGGTAATGTGAACTCTATTTATAGCTAGGTTTTTATTCAATTAGTTCAATTATTCAATTAGTTTTTATTCAATTTGAATTAAAGCCAGATTTAATTTAAGCTTCATTTGTAATTATAAGTGAGCCCAGTTTCCAACCTGAACAAATAAACAACTTTTATTTCATATAAACAAAAAGCTTAGTCAGTGTCTGAAAATAGGATCATTACTCATTGCAAAATGAGTAAAATGCTTTCATGTTGAGGAAATGATAGAATAACCTTAAAAATATGCAATAATCTCTATGTCTCACAGTTAATATTTAAATTTTGGGTTTATTTAGGAGATTAAATTGCATTTTGCATTTATTTCTCGATTGATTTTTTTTGTGTACTGTATCTCTGGGACATTATCTTGTTGAAAGTGTCCTCTATGGTCATGTCTTAAACACCTTTGCACTACAATATCCTGGTATTTAGCATAATTACTGATGCCATCAGACTTAGGATTGATCCACTAGTCCACTAAAGTCTATTATGCTCATATGCTCATGCATTACATATCTGGCAAATATCCAACTGTTCAAAAGCATTTGAGGTAATTATTATATCCTTAAATACATATGCAAATAATTTATCCTATTGATTGATTGGAAATATTGAAAACGTGTGGGCTGCTTTTGTTGGAGAAGGGGATGTTGTTTACTGGTATATAACACACACACACACACACACACACACACCCACACCCACACACATCCATCTTGCCCTGACTTGTCCTGTCGGTGACCAGGTGACCATTATCAAATTTGTGATCCATGACACATATGGCCTGCCCTTCAAAGGTCACACAATACTGCTGTGCACTTAAACACACATTCATGGATTAAACTGCGCTATATATCTTGGCAGCCCTCATTGATTGTAAGTGACATGATTTAGGCAATATTGTACTACATGTCAGACACAATGACATTTATTGTATTGATAAGAGATATCTGGCTCCCTTCAAATCTAAACTGCAATGGGAATTTTTCATAGCCTCTGAGCCTGTCTACTGCATTCATTTCTGTAAACCTTTGTGAGACAATCATGAAGCGTCTTTACAGAAATGCACCTCTACTATCCAGTGAGGAGGTTGAGGGTGGCAAAGGGAACTCTCTTATCATGTTGAAGTATTGATTGCATATTTATGCATCTATATATTTAAAGCTCATCTTACAGTCCCAAAGTGAAGTGGAAGTGACGCTGTGTCACTCACAAGTGCTTATGTATTAGAAATCAATTTCTTAATGAAAACGTATCTGTTTATGGGATTCGACACATAACCATTTCTAACATTCAGTCTCTTTGACTAAGGCCGCTGGTAAAACCATCCACAGCTACACC
Source organism: Pangasianodon hypophthalmus (assembly GCF_027358585.1). Classification (NCBI taxonomy): domain Eukaryota; kingdom Metazoa; phylum Chordata; class Actinopteri; order Siluriformes; family Pangasiidae; genus Pangasianodon; species Pangasianodon hypophthalmus. The sequence continues at coordinate 16,035,471 of NC_069721.1, forward strand.
ACAGCAGCAAGAAGCTGAATTTCAATTGGGCAAAAGATTTAATTTATGATTAAATTCTCAGTTTTTTTTTTTTTTTAGTTCAACAAGGTAGCATATATTCACTTTAGCTAACGGTTTCCTACATGATGCCATTACACTGCCCACTGATAGTGGTATCCAAGCCATCTTATATAGTACCAACCTTTTCAGATTAATTGATTTTTTTTTCTTTTTTTAATGTCAGAGCAGCAAGCTACTCACAAGGTTCAGTTATAATCCTCTTATGCCAGGTTCATCTATTTAGCTACATTCCAACACAGGACTCAATAGAGGGGATTTCAGGAACGTGCCCTTTAAGATTATTAAGTTGATGAGAGATAAATGTAAATTATCTCTTAGTGTGTGTTAGCCCTATGAGCTATTTTCATGATGTATTAGGTTATTGCTAGAGAAAATGAATGAACATGAATTTGTGAACAGGCATAAAAAAGACAGAAATTATCTCTCACACTTTTACTACGGCACCTTATTATGACTCTAAGACTAATCAAACCTGAAACATCTGCTTTAACCACCCCTAAATATCTGCTCTTCAAAGCCAGCCTTGTCATCCATTACAGTTCTTACTGTATATCTTGAATGATAAAGATTTGATTTGAACAGAATAGAGAGAGAGGCCAAATGTTTAACAGTCTCATATGTGTTCATCTGGGGTATAAATAGGTTTTCATTATGAAAATGGAAATGTACTTCCCTACCTCTCTCACTATACTGTTTAAATAATGCTCTTATCACTGGGGTGTGGGGTTAGGGCGACTGTAACTCAAACTGAACACACATTTAATCTACTAATCATCTTTTATGCTTTGAGATAATTGTAGAATATCAGCTAATTAAATTTCTGAGGAGAGAATGAGAGTGTGAACTCTGTGCTGATGCCTCTGTACTGTTTAGAATATACACAGAGGAAACTGTTAAGGGACAGATGAGTGCATATAGATATAATTGAGACAATATGAGTGTAAATTAGTGTAATTGTATGCAAATTCTAGTATGGGAACCAAATAAAACTCATTTTAGAATTATGAATTATGAATCACTGAACTTATTGTAAAATAAATAAATAAATAAAACAGAAAAAAAACTAAAAATTAAAATTAATTAATAAAGTGATGATCCATGATTTTTTAAATCAGAATTATTGGACAATAGACTACAATGCTAAACTTGGAAGTACATGTCCTCTTCAATCAAGAAAAAAAAAAAAAAAAAGGTTCTATCCTGGGTGCTAAAGCTACAGCTTCAAGGTTCATTTATTTGCCATTCAACATGTTAAAAACATGAAAGAACGAAAACTGTTTCCCAGGTCCAGCGTTAAAAAAAGATAATAATAAATAGATAATAAATAAATAAATAACCTAAGACCAATGATACCTAAATAGATACCTAAAATCATCATAATATACAAAACACATTATTAAAAACAAGCTACATGTTGGGATAAAGTGCAGTAAAAGGTGCAGAGGACAGCTTATGGCACAGAATTCATGAGCCTCACAGCCTCAGGGAAGAAGCTGCACTTCAGCCTTGTCCGAGCACTGAGGCTGCGCAGCCTTCTACCTGAGGGGAACAGTTCAGGGGCTGGGTGGGTGGGGTCCATCAGGATGTTCGTTGCTCTGGTTCTACATCTGCTGATATAGATGTCCTATAAAGAAGGGAGGCTGCTATTGGTCATTTTTTGAGCAGATTTTTTGCCACAGAGCAGTTGCCGGACCAGACAGTTTAGGCTTCTGGTTAACTTTAGCACCAACGTTTTGGACAGCAAATTGTTCACCTGATTCAGAATACATTGTCCTTCATTGGTAACCCTGGGTTCTGTGCACTAACAACCCAGCATCTTATCCATAGGCTACATTCTTTCTAAGCATGTGATATTTGAAACATTGATTAATCTTCAATTATCACTTGATCCTGATGAGGGTCAGCAGTGGCTGTGAAGCTTATCCTAGGAACACTGGCTAAAAGGCAGAAATACACACTCATTGACACATAAGGTAAATTTAGAGTAGCTGTCTACTGTACTTTTTTTGGAAGGTGGGAGGAAACCAGAAGGCCCAGTGGAAACACTGGAAAACAGACTATAACTGGACATCAGGATCAAACCCTGCATTAGGGAGATGTGAGGCAGCAACACTGCTATGTCATAGTACAGCCTTACATTAGGAACATTCATTCATTTTCACTAACTACTTTGTTCTGGTCAGGGCCATTTCCAGGGAATACTGGGAATGAGACAGGAATACACTCTCGATGAGATACCGTGGATGAGACGCCAGGGTACAATGCACACATTCACACCTAGGGGACCCATTTTTCAATTTTATATCCTTTTCAAGATTTTTTTTTAAATTCTTTATTAGGTCTTTACTCTCAATTTGAATTATATAACTGTTTGTAGCAGTGGTTTTCTCCTGTTTGGGCTTTGGTTTTAGCTCTAATTCCATCAATATCGTTTCCCTCCTGAACCTCTTCTCCACCCTGTAGCTGTCTGATCACAGAGTAACATCCCTCTGTAACTCCAGTCTTTTCCTCTGTCTGACTCTGTCTTTCACTTTGACCTGTAGAAGAGTGCTCTCCTTTTCATCTCTCTCTCTCACTCTCTTTCTCTCTCTCTCTCTCTCTCTCTCTGACTTTGATGAGTGCAACTGCTAGATTTCCTAAGGCTATTCCAATTCGCACCCTAAAATCTAAGGTTGTGGTTAAAGCACTGATCAAGTGTTGTATTATATTTGGATTGCTTAAGGTCACTCAGTCAGACCAGGTGCTAGATATAAGATAATACTTATGGTGAACTCACATATTTGGGGTGCAAGCATGGAGGCACTGAGATATGTTCGCTTCCTTTATGGTTTGTTGGTCCTGTCTTACTGGTTGTCTTCCCTAGGTTGTCTATTGCTACCTTCCCTGTTCAAGTTTAGATTCAAGACATCTGTCATCATGTTGCCCCAACACTGTGCTCAGCTGTGAGACTTTAAAAGAAATCTGAAGCAGCAGCTTGCTTTTAGCTTTGACTTGTGGCTTTTTTCTGCATTCAACCTATGCTTGACTCATGACCCCAATTTCAGTCTTAGCCCTATTGTGAAGGTGGCTTTGCTTCAGTTTTGTACTTGCAACATTTTGCACATATTACTCAGAAAAGACTTTGGGTACTATTTTTGTTGGGAATTTTTTATATTTTTTTGTCTTTAATAAGGGAGTCAAGGAAGTGGGTTGTATTTTTTCTTTTATTTTGGTGTAGTACTGTAGTTGGTTCTGAGTTTAGTAAGGAGGCTGTGTATGAAGTTAGTAGGTACATTTTTAAACAAAGTTTAAACCCTGACAAGTTTCCTTTGGGGGTCCCCCGTAAGGTAACCCTATAACAAAGAGTTTCCTTTTTAGAGAGAGTTTTAAGCAACTTCCCTTAAAAAAAAACTATCCAACAAAATCCTAAGGAACCTTGTAGATGCACTATTTGGCCAATTGTTTGTGGACATATGACCATATTTGCTTTTTGAACATCCCATTCCAGCTTTATTCCCTCTTTTCTGTAATAATAACCTCTACTCTTCTGGGAAGGCTTTCCACAGGATTTTGGAGTGTGGCTGTGGGGATTTGCTTGTTGAGCCGCAAAAGCATTAGAGAGGATGGCACTGATGTTGGGTGAGGAGATCTGGGGAGCAGTTTGGATTCCAGTTCATCCCAAAGGTGTTCAGTGGGATTGAGGTCAGGGTTCTGTGCAGGCCATTGGATTTCTTCCACTCCAGCCTTGGCAAACCATGTATTCATGGATCTCGATTTGTGCACAGGGGCGTTGTCATGCTGGAACATGTTTGGGCTTCTTAGTTCCAGTGAAGGTATAATTGTAATGCTACAGCATACAGAAACATCCTATATAATTGTGTGCTTCCAACATTGAGGCAAAAGTTTGGGGAAGAATCACATATGGGTGTGACGATCAGGTGTCCACGAACCTTTGGACATATAGTGTATTTGTTTAAGTTAGTTATCTTTGCCTGAGTCATCTTTGAAGCTTAACACACAAACTATCTCATCTTTATGCTCATGGATATACAGTAACTGATACACACTCACAAAGCATCCCACATATACCATTCTGTGTGATTCAACTGGGTCATAAAAGCATATCATATAAGTTCTTATTTTAGCCAGATATTCAAGGCCACATCATTAAAGGTAAGTATAAATGGAATGAAATGCTGTTCATTCACAAATTAGAAATTGTTATCATTGACAGATTGGAATAAAACAATGTGTAATGTTATTGGAAAATAATGCACTTCAGGTTGGTAACATAACACCCTGACATAACCATGTAAACTTCCAGGACCCTTTGGTAGGTTGAGTCTTATATTCCTCACTTTGGTACATACGTATCTTTATGGATTTTTTTCTTCCCCTTTGGTCATAAAAACATGTCAGGCAAGTTCTCATTTTGACCAAACATTCAAGGTAGCAGACAACATCATCTTTCTCCTGTGCTCTTTCCCTTTTTGTCTTTACCTTGCCCTTCTCAATATCATTCTTTCCTCGATTCAGAAGCACTGTTGCCATATTAATATTTTAGACTGACATTGACATGGGGGCTATGTTTGTGAGTGGGACAGCAAATATCAAGAGATTACAGTGGAGGAGACCATCTGTCATCCCATGCAATCTATCACATCCTTCAAATGCAACCTAAGTGTGACAAAGAGAAAGTTGTTGTTGTCGCACAAACATAATGTGCACTTTGCTGCCTATTCACAGTTGCTCTGTAAGCCAATCAATACAGAGACTTCTGCTTTAAAAGTACTTCAGGCTGTAAAACATCAGGGTGGTTAAAACTCCCAGTATATTGGAAAATCTAGACTGAGAGAGAACAAAAGGTCTTTTTTTATATTTTATTAGTATCCATTGATGGCCATATTTCTAGCACTCTATGCTTTTAAAGTAGAAACATATTCAATGCAGAAATAGCTCTATATTCATATAAAGGTCGATTTTTAAGGACCTGTTCACTTATGTAGTCTCACCCTGACATGTCAACACATTTACATTCAGCCCAATTACTGAAGAAAAGAAATTTCTCAAAGACTTTTCTCAGCATACAAAGTACTTTTAGTCATCAGCTCTCAACACCTTTTTATATTACACACTTACTGCACTGAACTAGATTTCTTTTGTCCATAATATTTCATGACCTTTATGATTTATTCTGTACCGTCTTTAGGTGATTTTATCATGCATACTCTCCATTAGCCAACTTATCTCTCATGACTTTGGTACTGTAAGCTTCATTGTATTTTCACTTACACAAAACTTATAACAGTGTGTTTAAAAGCTACTTTCATATAGAAATACAGGTTTGTGATCTTTTGATAGAGCTTTAATAACTTTGCAGACTGGTGAGAGTTTAAAACCAGTTGTATGCTTACTATTGTCCAATAAATTACACATGTTTAAAAAAAAATAATGTTTTTTTAGTGGTATTAGTGCATTTTTAGCATATTGCAAAACAGTTGACTTCTCAGATCTAATTGGTAAATCTAATCAAATCTAATAATGTTGGCTATAATTCAAATTGGAGGTTTATAGTAATGCACACAATCTAAATGTTATTGTTTCTATAGTAACAACTAATTCACAGGAACATGTTAAAAACACTGCTATTTAACAAATTAAAATGTTTAATCATTAATTATAGGGAAGCTTTGTAAATGTGCATGTAAATGTAAGCTTTATTTTATATTTCTGTTTATTTAAACAATTATGTCAGTAGGCCTCTACAGGACAGTCTTTTTCTGGTTTCTTGGTAACAACATTTTGTGTTTCAATTTTTTTGTCTTATTAAAGTATGACATGGTGTTCATCCATAAATTATAAATTGTAATCACTGACAAATTGATGTGGTATAAGAGGAATAAAACACTTTGTAATGTTATTGGAAATAATGTATTTCATTTGGCAGACACCCTTATCCAGAAGAACATACAGAAGTCTCTGTTAATAATACATTCTGATACTGGTTCATTAGGTCACGGAATAAGAGTGCCACAAGTCTAAAAACTCTGTTGGGGAGGGGGATAATATAGTAAGAGAAGCATACAGACAACACAAAAGTGCTAATTTAAGTAATTCAGGAAGAGGTAAGTCTTTGGATGTCATTTGAAGACTGCCAGTGACTCAGATGTTTGGACATCTAGGGGAAGTTCATTCCACCACCTAGGCGCCAGAACAGGGAAGAGTCTTGATGCATGCCTTCCTTGTACCCTGAGAGATTGTGGGGCCAGTTGATCAGTGCTAGAGGATCGGAGGGAGTGTAGTGCAGTGCAGGGTGTGTTAAGTGCTTTAAGGTATGTGGGTGCTGGTGCCTTCTTTGCTTTGTAGGCAAGCATCAGTGTTTTAAATCTGATGCGGGCAACTACAGGTAGTCAGTGGAGGGAGCGTAGCAATGGGGTGCTGTGAGAGAACTTAGGAAGGTTGAAAACAAGTCGTGCAGCTGCATTCTGGATCATCATCTGGAGACTTGAAAAATTTGCAGTAGTCTAGTCTCAAAATGACAGTGGACTGAACAAACACCTGAGTGGCCTCTGTGGATAGAAATAGCATTATACACTTTCTATAAGGAACTCTAATTTAAGCATCGCGGATAAATTTCTGTTTAGACTGTGAGAGCACAGGTACACAATGCACAGGATGATCTTTCATTACCTCTTCAGTGAAAACAAGTCGTTCCTTTTTCTTTTCTTAGTCATCACATGTCACCGTTCTAATGGTGATAACAGTACAGCACAAAATGAAAAGTGCTCCATTATCTCTGAAGAAAAAATACACTGAAACTTCCTTTGGACATGGATGACGAAGGTGTGTAAATGGATTTCTCTGTGGAGTGAGTGTGTTACTCCTGTCGTTTAGACTTTCGTGGATGATCTCTTAAAAGAGAATTGGGTAACAAGAGACAGAAGCACTTAGGTCACAGCAATGATGTGCTCCCTGTTGCTTCCCTGCCGTGATCAAGATTGCACTGTTAGTCAGAGCCAGGTTTAACGTTGTTTTGAGGAATAGCAATGGCATTGAATTGTCGCCGTGGGTGTAGACTGGCTAGCTCAGACTCAGTGTGGAGAAATACAATTACTTTTCAGGGATGGTGCAGTGAGGAGACATTAAAGAGCTGGCATTCATAGCTAGAGATGGAGGCAGATATGTGGTGATCATTGAAAAACCTACATACTGAGTCTAAATAGTTTCTATTATTTCTATTCTTTTATGTTGTATATCATATTTAGGAGGGTGCATCAAGTCCATTTCAGGGGTTAGAATCCCAGGGACCTGTTATTGGTTAGCTAACAATCTTTAGGTTTAGTTTGATCTTATCATGGATTTACATCACCTTGATTACCAACTTACCACAGCTGCACAGCTAACATGCTTCAGCACAGGGTAAGTGCAGGTCATGCACGAATCAGCTGTTAGAACAATGAGACTTATTCCTTGATGTAGGCTACTAAGCTTCTGTAATCAAAATGATATAAAATCTATGGATTTAGGAGAATAAAGTGATCACTAAAGTTTCTTGGCTTTCTCTGATTATCCACGAAGAGAATGTTATATCTTTGACAGCCTTTACGGAGTGATGGTGCAAATTATACTCTCCGCTACTGCTCTCACTAAGTGGTATATTTATATGCTGTTGTTGATACCAAGAATATCAGCAAACAGCTTTCTAAGCTCATTGCAATGTGGTTGTTTGCACATTTACCTACTCTGTACTCCCAATAAAAAGGAACCTTACAGCAGAGCATGTAGCCGCTAAGATACTTTTATAGAATAATTATTAGTACTGATTTAACAGTTGCTTATCAGAGGTTGGTATGATCTTAGAAAGGATTCCCAAGAATGATTGGTGCTCTCACATTCCAGCCACCAGTCCTGAGGCTATTCACTGCTTGACTTTTCTGGTGTTACAACCCGTCCATGGATTTGATTGATCTGTTGTAGTACACACCATAGGGAGACTGCAGCTATGTAGTGCTGCGCAAGAACATGTGGTGTACTCAGTAGTCAGAATAGTTCACATTGTGTCTGCATTCATTATGCCTCAAAACCTGAAGTTAACTTCTCCTCCCTTGAGGCAGACCTTGATTACCATGACAGCAGAGCTGGCATAATAATGGATAACATTAAAATACAATTTTTTTCATGGAAAGGAAACAACAAAAGTACTGCATTCCTCTTTGCTAGAACGTGGGAAAAATGCAGAGCTGCAACCAGGATTTAAAAAAATAATAATAATAATAATAAAAAATTCATGTGGTTGGTGAGGTCCAACCACATGAATCTTTTGTGGTTTCATTTTTCTCTGAACTAGGAATTTGCCCTATGGCACTGATATCCAAGGTTTCATCTGCAAACACAGTAAAATTATTTGCTTTGTGTATTCTTTTAATTATATAATCTCTGATTTCAGCCTCACAACATGCTATGAGTTTATTTTGAACTTATAAGAGAAACAGCTTGCATTTTTAGGTGTCTGAAGATGCCAATTACCCCCATAAACACTCACATTTATATATTCCTGCTTATACTTTTTTATAAACTTATACATTTATGTAAAATGTTAGTCTATAGTATGCATTCCTCTCAACAAGAAGTTAATGTTGAGTAGGGTAGCAGCTCTTGAGAGCTAAACATAATGGGCAATTAATGGAGCAGCATTTAGTAATTTTATGTGTGTGTTTGCAGTCTTGGCGTGGTTCGATTCCAGTGAGAAAGTCATTCAAACCTGAATTGTCCTAAGTGCAGTGTGTGAATCAAAGTGAATCAAACATGCCATGCATTTTGGTTTGCATGTAACAGTTTTTTAAATACAATGAGAGCTGCTAATGTGAGCCACAAAGCGCAAACTGAGGCAATGGACAGAGCTGCAGTGCTGCAGAAATGCCATGTGTAGACATTTAAACTGACAAACAAATTGAAAAATAAAAGGTGTAGTGATACACAAACTATCTAAATTAGTGATTCATATAATTATCTATTCATTTATTGAGACTCAGCTCTGTGTTCTTCAGCTCTCTGATTGGTGTTGCTGATTGGGTAGTCATAGAATACAATTATTTATTTAATTTATTTATTCATTTTTTCCACATACTAGATTACATTTTGCTTCCATGAAAGCTTGCATTTCTTGGATACTGCTTGCTTTTAATACCTTCCACTTCTTAAATGTTTATGTTGTTTCTAACATGATTAAATAATTTTCCTCAAATGTAAATGAGAAATACAGATACTGGTTTTTCAATTTGCTACACATTATCAGCTCTCTCTGTTTATTTAGTAGTACACATAAAATTAACATGGAATGGAACAACAACTACAATGGTTTCAAAGTCTGTTGCAAATGAAGAATAATTATAAAGCGCCAATTTGACTCAACTAATCAATGTCAATTTGTAATTCTCTCAATCAATTATTGATTAAATCAGTAAGTTTTGTTCTGTTGGTTAAATTTCCTTTTAGATTAGTTTTAAATCTATTTTTTATTAGTACTCAAGCATTACATCTTCATCCACTGCCATCTCAGCCACTGTGCATGAACATTGCAGATAATTTTTTTTATTTTTGTCACAAAATTTCATTTTTGGTTGTTTCCTACATGCCAGCCACAATGACATTGGGTTTTCTCAGACTATCAGACATAATAGTGAACATGGCTGTCAAGACAAAAATGTAAAAATGTCAAGTTGCAATCTAACCTGAATATGAGGTGCATCTGATGGCAGCATATTCTTTGGATAAGTGAAACATTTTTAAAAAAAATTTTATCAGCTACATTTTATCTGTTTCCATGTAATATGTAATACATTTAGACATGCACTGACACGCAGGGATGAGGCATTAAAATATACTACATACAGGCACATATTCTGTGCCAATCTGTTCAAAATGGAATAGATCTTGCAGTTATGGTCAGTCATGCAGCTAGCTAGTCATGTGGCCATCAGAGAGCTAAAAAGATGTAACACTGAAGCTGCCTGCTCACAGGGTCTAAATGTGCACTTGGCAGATGGTGTCTAATTTTAAATTTGCATAAATAGAAAATTGCCTGTTGCAACATTTAGGCACTCTGAATGCTTTAAATATGAGCATTCTATTCAATGACCATAAATGGTAAAATATAAGCTCTACAGGCAGTCATACTCTTGCACTGGCACAAGTGTTAGTGGGATGTATGTGGCCCCGGGGCCTTTGTTAGATATATGGTCAATATGATTTTGTTTTATATTTGGTATTTATTATGGTTTACTCAGAATATTCTTCACATATTCTTAAGGGTCCACATAGTGAGAAATTAATCAGAAATAGCACATATACATATATTCAGACCTCAGATTTAAATACAGATTTATACACTAATCGGACAGTTGTGCATGAGATGTACATGATTAGGAAGGAGTTTGCCAGAAATGGAGGCATGTTTCAGTTATGTGTGATTCTCACCTTTTACGTGTCCATTTTTCTTGTGTAATTTTGCTTAAGCGAAGAACAATAATAAGTCCATTTGCCACTGTCTGACAATTTCCTGTAACCACAATGTAAATACACTTGAAAATTGTGCAATGTTATTCGATGGCAATATAAAATGTATAAATATGACATTAGAAATTAATCAAACATATGAAGTGCCTCTGTAGAGGCCATGATATCAGAGATCAGAACAGATGGTGTGGTGTCTTAACTAGAGACAATACTTATCTTGAGAACTGAATTTTGTAAGACATATTGATTATTACAATAAAATTAGGAAGTGTGTCTAGGCATAACATGAGCTGTAATAGCATGTGACTGCTTTGGGAGCTTGTCCATTATACAGTGGGCTTGTTTTCTTAAAAGAACAAATTAACCAGAACATGGGCACAATTCATTAATTCCAAAAACTCCAAATAGCATAATGAATCCTTGAATAAAATCTGATTGTCCCATGAAGTTATACATCCAATTTTCTATAGTGTAAATAATAAAAAATAAAATAATTGATTTTTTACTACATAGTATTGCAACTGATGTCAAAGACGAATATATGCAGTCTGTTTTGTCAGTCCCCATTTTCTATTCCCTGATTGTTTCTGGCTTAAAGAAAAATGCTTGTCTTTAAAAACAGCGGTCTAGACAGAGCTGAAAAAGTCCTGTCCCAAGAGCTCTACACAAGAAAAAATTGTCAACCACAGAGGCATGAACTGAATGTGGGTAATTTTAATAATCTAAATGGGCCATCCAGAACTGACTCTGAATATAGAAAACTTTTCCTGCGAAACTACTGACGTAACTTTTGAACTTGAGTTGCCAACACTGAATACATCCAAAAGTACATCCACACATTGTTAGTTCCAAGAGATCAGTAGAAGTCAAGAATCTGCCATTGTCCCTAAACCTGTCTTCTGTGGAGACACAGCAGCCTCAGTTTACTGCCTGGTATTACTAAGAGTAAAAACAAGCATAAAGCAGTGTAATAGTGTAGCCTATGCACTCAGTTGTATAACTGTACAAACAGTTTTTCCACTATGTCTCCATAACAGCTGCTACGTATTAAAACAACAAAGGCCTTAAGCTGTACCTTATCAGCAGAGTGATTTGTTTCTTTTCAAAAGAAATGTCTTTCTTTTCCCCCGTTTTTTAAAAAAAAATAGAACTTCAGAGAACTTTACCATAGAGCGTCTAAATTTACTCCCAAGAAATTTCCCCCTTCACTGCTTGTCAAATCAAACAAACAATAAAAGAAATCAGAAAATAGACTATATACAATCTTATGAGGAAAAGTGCTGAGTGATAATGTGACATCAAATATTCCACAAACTGGCAGAGAAGCAAAGAAACATTCAGTAAATTTAACCTTTGAAAAAATAACTATGCTCTGTGGTTTGTTTTTGAAAGCTCAAAAATGGTATTAAAAATTATTAACATGTTAATAATAACAGGTTTTCATTTATACAGTGCTTTTCTCACACTCAAGGTTGCTTTACAAATCAATCGAAAAAAAAAAAGAACAAAAAAGTTTAAAACAAGACGACCACTTAAAAAAACAGCCCACTTATTAGATGAAATAAAACAATTTTTAAATAAAACCAGTCAGTAAAAAAAAAAAAAAAGAACAAAAAGAGCAACTTAAATAAAAGAACTTTAAATGAAAAACTTAAATAAACACTTTCTACCAGGTGGAAGTTACAAGCTAAATGCTAAAGCCTCTATGAGAAACCAGTAATGCCACAACAAACATGGCTGCCATCAGCATGGAATTATCATGGAATTTACCCTGAATCATGTTATAATTTCACTGTATACATAACTGGATACAGTTTGCAGGTATAGATTAAGTACAATGTTTGAAACACGTGTTACTGCTTCATATCCAAAATTTAAATGTAACATTTTTAGCAATTTTAAAAATTTTAAAAATGTGTAGACCATCTAATGACTGTCTATTGTGTATTTTCTCTACTTCTTACCACCACTGCCGGAAGGGGGGCGTCAATGAACCATTTTGTATATAAATTTATATTTATAGTTACAGTTATTATACATATTTGTCTGCCCCTGGAGAAATGGCTTGCTGTTTTACAGTATTGCCTGAATTACAGGACTGTGAAAGGTGCCACCGTTCCCGACTCCTAAGCTTTGCCCAGGTTCTAGGACTGTATTGATAGTATAGGCATTGCTAAGTTTGTGACTAAGCTAGAGCCTTTGACAGATTATGCACTGAGATTTCTGCTTTTGTGACAACTGATTCTTTTATGCAGTGTTCTGTTATGGCATTTGGTATGCACAAGGCACCTGCTACAGTTCAGTGGCTAATTAGCTGTGTGCTCCAGTCTATATCTAATTGTGCCACATATCTGGATGATGTCATGGTATATACAGCCACTTGGGCTGAACACATTCAGTCTTTATGGACAGTATTTGACTATTTGAGTATTTGAGCCTCTTTAACCCCGAATCTTGCCAAATATGAATTTGTTAAGCCACAATTTTGCATTTCACGCTACATGGCCAAGAATATGTGAACACATGATAAATACATATATGAACTTGTTGGACATCCCATTCCAAAATGATTGGTATTAAAAAAGACATTTACATACATGCTTAAAGTCTAAAGTTTAAAGTTACTGAGCTCTTCAGCATGACCCATTCTATTGTCAGTGTTGGTCTATGTAGACTGCATAGCAATTGGCTTGATTTTATTGTACATGTTAGCAATGGATGTGACTGAAACACTTGAACTCAATAATTAGGAGGAATGTCCACATGATTTTGGCCATATGCATTTTTGGCATTCAGTTAAATAACACTGAGGCTATCTACAAACACAGAAATAAATAAATGGAAGTAACAAGAACAAGTAAAATACAGTTACCAAATATGCATAGAAGTATGCATGTAAAATGTGCATTAAATCCCCCATGCTCAGGGCTGTAAAATCTGAAACTGGAGATCTCTTGTGTGAGGAGGGAAGGAGGTGGCCATAAAATTGCTCAACAGATTTGGATCTCAGGACTTGTGTGCTGAGACACATCATCCACCCCTATAGCAGAATTGAACCAGAAAGATAGTATAGTGACAGTAATATATATACATACATATATATATATACATATATATATATATATATATATATATATTGTTATTTTGACAGTTTGTAGGGTTGTATTATAATTTTTTTTAGCAAGATTGCCATGATGTGTTCTTATAACACAATCAATTTAACTTTTTAATTTAAAAAAAAAAAGTTTTATAATTACTATTTAAACAGCAGTTTATATTTATCAGACTTTATAGTCTGGCCAAGCTCTGCCCACTCTTTTTGGACTTGGTACAATTCAAAAATATGCTATTTATCATCATTGCTAACACTAACAAGTTTCCAGTTTCAAGTTTATTGTCATGTGCATAAAGAGTGCTTTATGCATCTATATACAATGGCATTCTGGTGCTACAGTTGTACACTCCTTCCCAGACAGTGCAAAAATGATACTTAACTCTTACATGGTACAAAAGTAGCAACCTGTAAACACTGAACACAGACAAAAGACTGTGCAAGATTATCAATGTGCTCTAAGCAAGAGAAAATAATAATAAACTGTAAACATTGTAAAGACTGTATGTAGTCAGAAAGTGACATAGTGAGAGAGATTGGACATACAGTACAAGAACAGAGTCTAATATTAGTCTATGAATCAGTCAGAGTCGAGTGTAGATGTAAATGATAAAGTGCAGTGCATGGAAGATGGAGTGGGTTGTGCTTGTGTTGATGTTATTGGTGATGTTAGCACTGTTTAATCTAGTAACCTTAAGTAGTAGTACCGCCAAATGTGCATGGGCATTTCACTGAAATAGTCACACACTACATGATCCTCCTAATTACTGTCTTTGGCACTCTTGTTCAACAGCAATCATTCTTTCATTCAGTTTTCTCTCTCTGCCCCAAGCTGTCTCAGGGACCGTCTGTGCTGAGAATTAGCCCTGTAGTTAAATTTATCACCTGAAACCTGCCAGAAGGCGACAGTCATTCTGACCATGGCCATGTGGCGTTGACACTGTGGGGGTGAGGAGAGGGGGATGATGGAGGATAGGAGAGGTAAATGAGGCTCACTGTAGCCATTCAAGTGCAAAGCTTGTGAGCTGACTTGGCTGATGACTCCCAGCCTAATGGGTAATCTTTAGATCCTTCTGCAGTCTTGACTGACAGATCCTTCCACCATCTGTGACTTTCTTCCTCTCTCAACAATTTCTAATTAATTGTTTTTCAGTCATCCTCCAAAGTGGTATCCCAGCATTTTACAGAAACGCTTGCAGAGAATTAACATTTTTCACCAGTTCATACCAGGATTGGGAAACAGATGGCTTGCTTAAGCTGCCATAGAGGGCTTATGTGCTCATGTGATTATTTGAACTGGGAATGAGAAAATAATACCATGACTGGAACAGAGATATGCAAGTATTTAAGATCCTCCACTAGTAAAAATATGTATCAGATATAATGAAATCTTTTGGAGCAGATAAATACAAAACTCTTTCTGAATGTAAATGAAGTACATGGCTAATAACAAACACCAAGATTTTATTCATATTCAGAGCTGGCGAGTTAAGTCGGCCACTGGAGTTCAAACGATACATAAACAGATATTCAGACTTGTGCTAATCAGTGCTTGTCTTGACCTTCTGGGTCAAGACAATTAAAATTACCTCCATACAGTTCATTAAAGTGTTTTTTTTTGGAGTGCTTTTGAAGCAGGAGTTTTTCAGATAAATACAGCCACCTCTTTTGGGGGAAAAAAAAACTCTTGCCTTGACAAACCAAACAACTGGATTTTACTGGAACGATATAACATTATGTAGCGTAAGTGCAAAAGGCAACTAAAATCAGGCAAATAAATATACTTTAGATGAATTTGATAATATACAAATGAGAAATAGATTTTAAAATAGAAAAAGATTTATGGAAACACTGAATAGTAGCCGTATACAGTATACAATCACTGTCCACTTTAATAGGAACACCTGTACACCTGCTCACTCATGTAGTTATCCAATTAGCCAACCATGTGCCAGCAGAGCAATGCATATAATCACACAGACATAGGTCAAGAGCTTCAGGTAATATTCACATCAAACATCAGAATGGGGGAAAATATTGATCTCAGTGAGAAAACTACTTGCTATCAAGATCTCCAGGAAGCAGTTCTGTTTGGTATGAATGATGCCAGCAAGTGTGAAGCTTAGAGAGGGTGAAAAATGTTGTCAGACTTAATAACATCTCTAGAGTGGGTATAGCACAAGGAAAAAAAATCTAATTCTGAATTAGGAGTTTTAGGGAAACTCTAAACTGCATGCAGAATTGCAGTTAATAGACAATAGACCATTTTGTTGTCTGTAGTTTGTGTAATTTCAGTACTAACTCAGCATTGAATGTGCTTAAAGGAATATGGCTTCTAGGCAATAGTAACTACTTTCCCAGAATAATTAAAATTTTAAGATCAATACTGAACATAATTGTATTTTAAAATCTACTAATATAATCTAGAAATCTGTGAAAATGTAGAAACCAAGCTGAAGAACCTGATCCATGTGGTTGGCCTTTGTTTGATTTCACACCATATGTTATAAGATAATGTATGGATGCTAACCCTAACTCTAATGTGTAAGGATGAGACTATGTTCATCTCATTGTCCACATTACAAATAATGAGCTGTGTAAGTAGAAGTTCATTGATTCCTAATTTCATTTCACAGTCATTCTCCATCAGTGACCTAAATAATTATAATGAACTGACTAACCACCACAGGGTACAAAAAATCAAAAACATAATCAAGAACTTTACCTTATACCTTAACCTTTTATTTGATTTCAGCGGTTTAACTGAACATTTGAGATTAATGCAGACAAAAGTCATCCTTTCCCTTCCTGGCCAAGACTTACTCTGGAAACTTGAGCTTTGTGAAATGAGGGTGCAATTGCCATTACTATGTAAATTCAGTGCCAGGGCTGCAGGCAAAAAGCCAACAATTGATCTGGAAATTGACATGCTGTCACAGCAAGTGCCCTTCACTTCTTCTGAGATAAACAAAGTTGCGGTGAAGAAGAAAACTATTACATTTTTTTTTCTACCCTGATGAACTCAAAGGGTGGCAGTGCTTCAGGGTGTAAATTTCTGTGGCCTCCATAATATCTTAGAAGCAATAAAAGAGTGTTAAATGGCAGCAGGAAAGCCATCATACATCACCTATAAACGAGGAAAATTTGTTTTATTAAATTAAAAAAAATGTTCTGCTTCAAACATCTCAAATTAACCCTATATATATGAAATCATGTAAAATTAACACATTGCTAATGAGATTATTTATGGACGTAAGCATGTGCAATGGTTTAAACAAATTAATGTATTCACTTGATTCCTATTCAAATATTCCAAAGGATTTTTTACCATGGATAGGAATACCATGGATATGAATACATAAAACTTTACCTTGCTGTGCAACAGTTAGGCTCAGGAGTCTACTACTGGACTACACCCCTGAACTAAAGACTTTAATCAAAGCTCCAGAAGAAGAGGAAGAGTCATAATCATAATCAACAGTATGACTTTCAAACTGTTAAAAAGGGATTTTTTTCATATCTTAGGGTTATTCATGGATTATGTAGTTTTCTAACTTCCCTAGAATGTCAAACTGATTGCAATGGCAAGCTAGCGTAAAGGGTGCTGTATTCACACTGCCAAAGGTAGTGGACAATGGATGACTGAAAATAAACTTTGGACAGAGAAAATAAACAGAATCATAGTCATTTTTGTGGGGAAAAATGTTGTGAAGAAAAAAAGACTGAGTGCCTGAGGTATTTCTGTTTGATTCTATTTTCTGCAGTGTCATTTTCTTTTTTTTTTCCACAATCATATGTCAAGGCTTGATTGAGAAAGTTTGCGACATCTCTTGGTGTGAGCAATAAAAAATAGAACTGAAAATAGTTAGATAGTTTGGTGGTTTCTTCTGCCTTTCTGGCCACAATCGCCCAGTAACACATCAAGTTCAGCTTTACCTAACCTTGACCCAAAGACCACCACACAGAGTCTCTGAAAACTTTTATTTTTAATAGGTTAAATGCTTAGCCACCCACAGCTCCATATCCTAAATCTGCTTTATTACGAGTCAGTTGCATCAGGTCACAGGATATTGATTTTTTTGTTGTTGTTGATCTCTCTCTCTCTCTCTCTCTCTCTCTCTCTTACTGAATCTTCTAACTCTTTTGCCCTGCTTAGATTTATCATATATTATCCTCATATAAATTGATGACTTCAGTTTTTGCCAGAAGTTCCTTTGAAGATGATGATGATGATGGTGATATTGTTCACAGTGTCACTTGTTTTAACTGAATGGTTCTTTTAGCCTAAACTCTCTGTTGTATGGTAAGAAACTTTCTGGATTCACTCACACTCTTGAATTAAGGTGTCATTATTTAAAGCAATGCCACAGAAGAACAATTTACAGTTCCATAAATAACCTTTTTGTTTATCTTAAGAAATGCTGACCCACAATTAACAATTGTCGTTGTTGCCACAATA